>NC_059293.1:14428794-14446294 GCF_017591435.1 Portunus trituberculatus
CATTTTGACAATAGGTGTGGCATAGGTGAGGACTAATCCTTAACAAGTATTGACATTTCCTGAATATTGCATCTAATGTGTTAATAATTGCATTGCACTATCACAATTATTGTAGTTCCTGCATGTCTGCCTCCCTGCCCCGCGCCTTCCCTGCCTCGTCCCGCCTCACACTACGCCGCCAGGTGAGCGAGGGAGGTAAGACAGCACACCTGTCCCTCACCAGGTGTCGCATCGCTCCCTCATCGTGACATTAATCCCATGCCAGTAGCAAAAAAAATTGATAAAATAATTTCTATCTTAGAAAATAATTCCAAGAATATTAAGGGAAGAACAAAAGAGACAACATGAAACAATATAGTGTGTAAAAGGATAGCCGTGATTGGCTGGCCGGCGGCGTCTATCCAGTCACCAGTCATCAGTCACTAACGGGAACTCAGTCAGCACCATCACTACCATCGCTCTGTCTTCACCTTCCTGCGGCGACGCGTCCCACCTCTCCTTTCTCTTCACTCTATCACTATACTTTTTTTTCTTTTGTACGCAGTGTTCGAAATCATAATATCACCGAATCAATCGTAAAGGTAAAGAATATGAGAAAAAAAAGACGTGTATTTTTCTTCAAAGTCTCGTATGTTGAGAGAAAAACGGCGACTTAACGATTAAATATTAATTTGGTCATGTTGCTTTCCTGACTCCATTAAATGTTGTATTTGAATGCAAGAGGTTTTTGGTACACACGTTCAGAACTGAGACAAAAGTTTAAAAAATCAAAACTGAAAAAAACATAGATAAATATTCAGTCATGATAATGGAAACTGTCCTGTCGCAGCTATAGCAACAGCTCGGGCAGGACAACTCTCGCCCTCTACCCAACGCGACAGGAACGAGGAAGCCAAGGAAGTAAGCTTCCCGGTACATATATATCACTACCTCTCAGGCTTCAGAGATTTAATAACATACCACTATCAGGAAATGAATGATCGAATAGTGCAAAACCTCTCGTTCTCAAGGTTTTACTTATATATTTTTTTTCCTACTGCTCTTAATGCAGCAGTAACGACAAGAAGAGAAAGAAGGTAATAATGATGCATGCAAGACCAAAATGAAAGATTAAATTGACGCAGGAAATGTTACGATAATGTAACTGCAGGAGTATAAAAGGATGAGGGGGTAAAACCAACCAATCCAATAACAAAAAACATGAACTCACAATGGAAAGATATAGATAATATCTGTGTTAAAACATAACAATGTAGAATATATATTGGGATGAAGATGGTATGAAGAAAATTATGATGAATTATATCTATGAGATTTGGCTTGCCAATATGTTTTTAGGAAGAAAATCGTGATGAAATATTGATACAAGTAATTTCTTGACACAAAGGAAAGGAAGAAAATACCTACGATGAAATGTAATGACAACAAAATTAATTAGGATTGACATTAATTGCATGTAGGTAAGGGGATACTGAAAAGAAGCATATGCATAAAACTTAAATTAATAAGGTAACCTGAGGTGAAACCAAATACATATTGAAAAAAATAAGGAAGAAATGGTGATTAAGTATATCCATAAAAAAACAACAACAGACTCATAAGATGGAAGAGAGAAGGAATAGTACTGAAATAAAACATGATCCATTGACTGAGGTAATGATGCGGGAAAAAAAATTATATATATATATATATATATATATATATATATATATATATATATATATATATATATATATATATATATATATATATATATATATATATATATATATATATATATATATATATATATATATATATATATATATATATATATATATATATATATATATAATGGGAACTAGAGGTTAATGTATGGGAAAAAAAAGAAACTTACATATCATGAAATCAGTAAAGGTCAATTTCTTATACTTTAAAGTTTAACAATAATCATTAACAACATTAACCGTCCTGGTAATGAAAAAAAAAGTTGACTAAATGTCATAAAACCAATGAGGACAGTAATAATTGTTAAGATGATATACATTTTGAACATTTACTTATGATTTCTTTTTCTCATACATCCATGCATTAATTAAAGGGTGTTCTTACATGTCTACTCAGCGTCCTATTTACATAATACTGACCGAAAATTATATGCTAAAGAACGAACATTTCAATACTGAATAACGTAGCGTCAAAGAGAGTTTTGCTGAATGTTCAGCAACTCACCTCAACCACATTTAACAGGCAGTATAGTAGAAGCTTTTGGAGTTTTAAGTGTGTTTTCATGTTCCTATTCACAGTTAAACAAATATTCTTCATCACTAACTGCAAAAGCATCCACGAAAACTCAACTAATAATCCCTATATCATTTATAAAAAGTTCTTGTGAGAATACAAAGCTTTTAGAGAGAAAAGGATACAAAGAAGAAATATTTCACAACAGAAAGAACTAAAGATTAAAACACTATAGCCATCCATCAAAATATAGGATTGTTTCCAATATACCAGAGAGCAAGATCAAGGTTCACCGAAGATCCCAAGATAAAAGAAGGATTTAAAACAGAGAGGGACGTAGAAAAACGCAGCTTATAAAATGACAAACGTTTCACAGTAAGACAGTGTCAAGATTAAACTATCGCTGTATTTTATGTTGCTTTTTTTTCATATATCTCACCGAAAATATCGATTTCCAGAAAGTAGCGAAAAAAACAGTTGATATTTCGAAATAGAATGGTAAGTATATTGAACAAACTATTGATATTTAGACAGATCTGATGCTTGTCAAACTAACAATCCACAGAAAAAAGAAAGAAATATTACACAATAGAAGGGAGATTATAAGAGTTATTCTGACTCTCACACTGGTTGAGTTAAGTTAGGTTTAGTTATATATATATATATATATATATATATATATATATATATATATATATATATATATATATATATATATATATATATATATATATATATATATATATATATATATATATATATATATATATATATATATATATATACATATATATATAGGCAGTGGCGTAGTGGATAAGGTGGTGAGCGTGGGATCGGGCAGACGTCCACGCATAGGTTCGAATCCCACCACGTACAGCCTTAAAACACTGCCATTTGTCGAGTGGTTTAAAGTTACCTACATGTCACCATGATACCCAGGTTCTAGGTGGTTACACCCAAAGATGAGCTTGGGTGGTGATATGGGCCCTGAAATGGGTACCACTATAAATAAAATTGCCTGCGCCACTAATGGGCGGAAGTTGAACAGCGCTTCCTACACACTCTTCAAGTGAGCCTACAGGCGCTATAGGCCTCAACGTAAAAACACACACACACACACACACACACACACACGCACACACACACACACTAGAAGGATAAGGATGTTGTAACAGTTATTCTGACTCTCACAATAGTTTTCATATCACCAAGGACCAAAATAGTGATCAACCTAAAACACCAAAATAAAGGAAATACAAGAAATGATAAAGTAAAAAATTACACTAAAGAATGACAGAAGAAAAAAAAAACAGCTGTCATTGATTCTTACAGAGATTTTGCGTTAAATAGAGACCAAAATCAAGGTCCAAGTAAGAAAACAGTAGAGAGAGATTTAAGAGGGAATAGATTACACATGCCACAAACAGATGGAATGAAAACTGAAATTACTCATTTTGTTATGTCAACGTAAATAATTAAATAAATAAAGAGGAAAGACAAACGGAAGATTTGATAAAAAGGAGAAAAGAAAGAAAATCATAAATAAATAATGTAAATAGATAAAACTAAATAAAAACAAAAGAAAACCTCATCATAGCTAAAAATATATATAAAAAAATGAATATCCTGAACTTCCTTGACTCATTAATACTGCGCCTCTAAATTTTAATCAATTATATATGAGGATCTTCAAAACAAGGCACACTGGAGCGACAATGACCTTAGGAGTGAGCAGGACTGTTGAGTTGAAGGATTTCTTTTTCTTTTTATGACGGGAGACAATCACGAGTCATGCAAACACAAACGGCTTGATGAGCGGAAGATAGAAAGAAGGACTAAACCTCAAAGACTTAAAACTGCCGAAACACAATAGTAGTGAGAATAATAAGGAAGGAGGGATATCTGTGTGTGTGTGTGTGTGTGTGTGTGTGTGTGTGTGTGTGTGTGTGTGTGTGTGTGTGTGTGTGTGTGTGTGTGTGGTGTGTAGGATTTTCCTTACTTAACTTAAAACTGCCCTGGTTGCAAATACGAGTACAGCTCTCTCTCTCTCTCTCTCTCTCTCTCTCTCTCTCTCTCTCTCTCTCTCACGTGGTATTTTAGAGTACTCGGTAATTAAAGCAAAAAGAATTAACTCCAGCAATTTCATAATATTCCTGGCACATGCAGCAGTGATGATGAGGGTGATCATGATATTCCCTAGCACTGCCCTACCATTTCCTCCTCAGCTTACCTTCCCCTCATTATCATCACCATCATCATCATCATAATACATTTGGTCAAGGTGATAATTATGATACTATTCCTGCTCATCATATATTATTTACTCTCCCCTCGTTATCTTTCTCCTCCTTCATCATCATCATCATCATCGTTACCACCACCATCATCGTCATTACTATCAGGTACAACTTTGGAGCCAGAGATAAATATTGTGATGCTATTTGCCCTTCATCATAGTGAATACAACCCGTTATTGTACTTTTTGTCTTTCAATCAGCAGGATCAGGGCCACGTGTCACTTAGGAAGGCTATTCAATCCAACACTCCTAAGACAGAATTCCCATTAACCCTGCCATGAAATTCAACCCAATGCCTAAAACTCAAAGGCTTGTACAGAGAGACAGACAGAGAGAGACAGAGACAGAGAGAACATCGCCTCGTAATTATTTCAGACGCAAAGCACTTTTTATTTTTCATCGTTACAGTTCGCACACTCATCGTTGACATACATCAGCGGCGTGCAGGAGCAGACGGGAGCCGCACACGGTGATGGTTCCTGCCTGCCCCGGGTTTTATCACAAAGCGTGTATATTCTGTTTAATTGGACAAGTATACTAATCGAATTTTACAGGAGCAGAGGCGACGCCACGGAACTACACCGAAACCTGGAAACTATTCAGAACTTTTGTTAATTTCAGCGGCGCAGTTTTACCTTTTACGTCCATTTTACCTCCGGTGTTCCCAAACTGCAGCCCACCACCCAACCTGCGCCGCCCCGACCTGCCTGCCCTGCCCTGCCGCCTACACACCCAGTCTGCCTCTCTGTCTATCCCTATTTACGGCCGTGACCTTTCCGGGGCGACCTAATCACCTGTGACCCTCTCGATTCCGCCCCTTTTCCAGCTCACCTGTCTCACCTGTCGCATCTGCAAAGACCTTCACCTGTCCTTACTCATGTCTTCTCTCTCTCTCTCTCTCTCTCTCTCTCTCTCTCTCTCTCTCTCTCTCTCTCTTATAGTATTATCTGAAAGTCTCGAAGTTGAATACGATAAGATCTTGCTTAATCGTGTCAAATGTTTGGCTTTAGTATAATAATTGATGTTTTATATAGTGATGTTGAATAAAACGAACACACAAGCACACACACACACACACACACACACACACACACACACACACACACACACACACACACACACACAGGTAGAGAGAGAGAGAGAGAGAGAGAGAGAGAGAGAGAGAGAGAGAGAGAGAGAGAGAGAGAGAGAGAGAGAGAGAGAGAGAGAGAGAGAGAGAGAGAGAGACGGAGACAGATAGACAGAGAGACTGTTTACCGATTGAATGACTGAAAGAAAGTCAGGTAATACTTCCCTCTTGAAATTCTAAACCAGGAAAGGAAAGAGAGAAGAAGAGGACTGCAGTGTGTAGGTATGATAACGTAACGAAGAAAATGTTTTAGTATACATGGCAAAAAAGAAAAAAAAATTGGATGTACATAAAAAAAAGTGAAAAAAAAAATATATATTGGGCAGAACATCAAATATAAACACAAGAGGTTAGACGATGAGAAGTAAAAATAACCATGAAAACAAAAGATGAAGAGTGAAAATAGACCAAATGAGTGAAATAATGAGTGACAATCGCCATGAAACCAAAAGGTATAGAATGAAAGAAGCCAAGAAAATAAAAAGATGAAAAGTGAAAATAAGCATGAAATTAAAGACTATGGACTGAGCATAGCCATGAAAACAAAGGATGAATCGTAAAATAACCAAAAAAAAAAAAAAAAGAAGAGTCGGAATAGCCATGAGACTTAAGGAAGATAAAAGATGTAAGATTTCAATATCATTCTGCAAAGTACAAGAAGAATATGAAAGGTATAGACATTAACAATCTCAATTAGAGCAAGAACGTGATAATTCCAATAGCCTCAGTTAAGCTCAGAGTGGACACATGTACAACACAGTACTAGAAAAGGAAAATATGCGATAGGTAAGGACATCAACCATCAAGATAAGATAAAGCGATTAAAGACCTTAATTAAGATGAAACCCATAATAAAGAACTGTAAAAGATGCAAAACTATACAGCAGATGAAATATTTTGACTTTGAGGATTACATTCCTTTCAATTATACACAAGAATGTTAGTATGGCAAAAATCTCAGTTGAAATATGATCTTGATTTAAGGCAAGAGTAGCAAGAGATTCATTACCACAAATCAAAAGGAAGAATATGACAGGTGAGCATACCAACCATCCATCTTCAACAATGTATAAAGCATATCTAAGGCGTTACGGAATCAAAAACAGGCGTAGGTAAAAAACATTCAACACAGATCCTATTTCTTTATCTCCAAAACGACTGAGAACTTTCAACAGTCGAAACATTATAAGAATGGTATCAGTACCTTCTTTCTTTGTAGTTATCTGACAGTAACAATTATTTCATAAGAGGCGAGATCACGATGCTATTAATCATCTCCGTTTCTTCAGCCCTCCTTTAAACTGACAATTACTTCATTAGAGGGATGGTTAAGAGGCTATTAATACCTTCATTCCTTGGGGTCCTTTTATACACAGAAAATTTCTTCATTTCACTAAACATTACCATTGTCGTTGAATATAAACAAAAACACATACACTAAGAGATTTGAAATGCTCATATACATGCTTACTGTTTGCGGCATCTTTCAAAATCATACGTGAAAACCTGCCTGACAAGAAATCATATTAGATAAGACGGCGAGGGGGAAGGAACATGACGCAGCGCATTCCTTACAAGGCGAGGGTGTGCATGACGAACAGAAATCATGAAACCTGCTCCTGACGCTCACCCTTATCCCGGATTATAAATGAGACTCACTGGGAAAGAAACGCTTAAGATTCTTTTTGCGAAGAAGGGAGTCAGTTGTGAGTCTTTACGTAGTCAATAAGGTTTGTGTCTGAAACATCTGCAGCATTTGAAACATTTATTGATAACCATTGTTTTTACATGATTGACTTGGTACAAAGTTTTCAGGTTACAGACAAGTTTGTAGCTCTGAAGGAAATACAGTACATTTTTAGGCAAGGGTATCGAATTTTTATTTCATGTCTTGTTTGTAGATAGTGTCTCTCTTGAGGAAGTGAGGCTATGTGTAAAGTTAGAAATTAGACGTTACAATAGTTTCTCCTGTACGTCTTATGATTTTGATGGGTCAATTGATGTGATAAGTTACTGGTTGGGTTGGTCAGCATAAACATAACAACATATGAATATAAGAAAATGAGGAAAGCTGCAAGAGGCTGACAGGCCTACACATGATAGTCCTTGTATGAGCAAAGCTTCTAATTCCATCTAGCATGAGTCATCGTCGTGGACTAAGTTGCTAAGGAAAGGTAAATGGGAACTCAATTGTTAGAGAGGAACGAAATGGTGATGATAAAGAAAAGAATACAGAGTAAGAGTGCTCCACAGGTTTGTAAGGTTCAAGTGAGCGAGGTCATGTCTATTTAGGAGAGCAATAACAAAGTACTATCATGGCACAGACAGTTAGGCCAAAAAGAAGCCGGATAATATATATATATATATATATATATATATATATATATATATATATATATATATATATATATATATATATATATATAATAAAGGAAAAGGCGCTTAAGACGCCAAAAGATATTTTGATGATCATACTTCCAGAAACACTCGTTCATGCCAAACATTACAGAACGTCTCATGCGCTTTTTATGACAACTTAAATTGTTGCAAAATGAAAGAGGGTATATTTAGATGAAGGCTACTGAATACTAGAAAAAATCTAACATTAGGATTTTAGGTGTATTTGAGCACAGTAGTATAAATGATAATGCATCTTACATTTTAAGTTCAGTTATGAAAAACAAATCAACAAAATTTGATGAGAGGGATCGAAACATGGAATGACAATTATGACCATCTTTCAGTTTCAATGTTTACCTCTAAGCTTGAACTGTACCGTGGAGCTGCTTTGCTGCATACATACAGAGTAATCAATTGCTTCCCTAATTTTTGACCATCATGTTCAACAAACTCACGCATCGCCACCAAGTCTCCTTACCTACTTCATTACATCTAAGATCTTAACTTCCTGCTCACTCCCCTCTGATAACTTCACAAAACATAAAGTCTTAATCCCTCGCAGGTGTGACAGGGGGAAAACATTTAAGAAAAGAGCAGTTATAATACTGCTCTCTTTAATGCGTCTATGAAATATTTCCTATCCTATTTTCCTTCAAGGGTCTTTACTGTTCTTTCTCCTCCTCAAAAACACTTCCGGCTAATCCTTTACACGCAAAATATTACATGATTCTAAATTTTGCACATTTTATTTCGTACACTCGTAAGATCTTTTCATTTAGCACTCACTGGGATTTTAAGTTTATTACAAAAGTCTTACTCCTTGTTATTTCATACGCCGTGCA
Source organism: Portunus trituberculatus (assembly GCF_017591435.1). Taxonomy (NCBI): domain Eukaryota; kingdom Metazoa; phylum Arthropoda; class Malacostraca; order Decapoda; family Portunidae; genus Portunus; species Portunus trituberculatus. The sequence goes on from NC_059293.1 coordinate 14,437,683, forward strand.
GCAAAGTCACAGAATATAATATACACCCAAAAATAATACCTCTAACAGCTTAGAAATGAGCTTGCACACTTGTAAGGACGAACTAATCATCCAAATTAAATAAATTCTTAATACAAAATGGCTTCCATCTTCCATGTGAACAAACGCTCTTGAGCTTCACACATAACAAAATTTAGGCACAAAACGATTCTTGTTATTGTTCTTTAGCTTGCTAAAACCTTATTAACGTTTTATTACATTGATACTTTCTAATATTGAAAACGTTCGCTTGTCTTCACTCTTGAAGTCTAAGTCACCACCAAGGTTGTTATATAATTTCATTTCTATTACACAACATCCTCAGAATTGGCAAATTAAAAATATAAGAAAACAAGGGAAGCTGCAAGAAGCCATCAGGCCTAAATGGTGCACTCCTTATATGGAAATACCTACCTATTTTCACCTATCTTTCCCATCCATGAATATAACTTATCTTATTTTAAAGCACCATTAATGACTTAGCTGTAACGTACTAGGGAGAGGCAGTAGACACCTGCCGAACGATAATTACTCCCAGTGAGATCTGAGAGCACTAATTCGGGGGGTGCTGTGAACTTATCATTAAAGCTAGCTGTGACTTCACTGAACGTTTCTCTGGGTCTCAAAACACAAGGGGATAGTCACAGCCTGCCCTCTAAAGACAACACTCTTCCTTCACACAACACTACATGCATCTAGCTACACATACATTCTTCACGCAAAATTCAAAATTGGAAAAAAAAATGACGTCTTTATCATCCTAGGAATCCCCTTCTGACTACATTTCTTGCTTGGGGGATCGGCACCTCAGTGGGCCCTTTTTTTCATTCTCACTTTTTGTTGCCCTTGGCCGATTATGCTTCTTACATAAAAATGAAAAAAAAAAAAACATCTATAAGTCTGTTCTGTTGATCTACCACTCTACTTCAGAACCAATTCCTTCTGTTTCTTCTCTAAACTTATTATTTTTTCCAATCTTGAACTCGTTACTTCTAGTTATGGTCTGTGTGTAAGTATTTCGTGAGTATTTCCTTAGCTTTTTGACAGGCGACTCTCCGTCCAAGAAGCCAAAGATTTGTCACACAACAAAATGGCACCTACAATTTCAAATATGACAAGGAAATATTCTAGTTCAGCACGGATCATGGCTAGAATATTTTCACCTATAAATCTAAAACAAGCAGATGATTAGTAGCCTCTCGTCTATGAATCACGGACAAATCTTTTATCCATCAACTTCAAAGAAGCTTCTGATAAATTATGTCTTTTCTTCTGCGGATCAATGGTTGAATCATTTTATCTATTATCTGAAACTGACAGAAAAAAATACTGTCATTTCTTGCATTCAATAAGAATTCAATATCCTTATGAATTAAATTAGAACAAGGTGACATATAAAAACCACGAATATATCTTCTATGTACCAAGTTTTATTTTAAATTCTTATTTCTTATCTTAAAACAAACTTACATATGAGTATTTTTATTCAGTCGCTATTCTGTCATTCTGTTTCTTCACAACAGACCAGCTATATATGGAGATGCTTGTTACAATTTATCTTCGTAATATAAATACAGGCTATGAATAAGAAGACTTGCTTTCCCTTGTCATTTATTATGCAACTCTCCACACCCGTCTTCCTAGAGAATTCAATAAATCAATGATATTTTCTTGAAGATTTCAGCTCATGTCGGCAGTGAAAATCATTGTGATTTTCAAGGGTGTGCTTCGAAAGATCTACATCACCAGTGCAAAGAAGTACCCATGAAAACATAAATATCTATATCAGTGTCTGTTAAAAAAAAAGAACACCGACTTGAGAAAACACAATACTTAGTACCAATGACCCTCATGTTTTATTTGATAACCTATTGCACTTTATTTAATGCTGATTTTCTTTGCAATACGGTTTTTAAACACAGATTTCTTCTCCCCTCACGGCGCTAGGGAAGAAAGCAGGAAAGCAATAACTAATACATTATTTTTCCACTTCCTATGACCATTTTTTAGTGCAACAAAGACAATTTTGACTTCTGTATCTATTCAAAAGCACAAAATAAAGCTCTTTTACCTGTATCGCTCTTTTTATGGATATGCTAGCAAAGAATTACCCATTGTCTTAAGACCAGCCTTGACACGTGGAAGCAGAGCAGGTGTGTGGATATCATGGAGCGCAGCAGCCTTTCCAGAACGTGAAGGGAATATAAGATGATGTGAAAGGAAGTAGTACGGTGTAGGAGTGATGCGCAGGACTAAAAGGTGCAGATCCGGAAAATAACAAGAATCTGAGGTGATATATAAGATTCTAAGGCACGTCGGTAGGAATTTAGAAGAGAAAGTTGGCAGAGAAAATGGCTGATATGGATGTGGATAAAAGAAGACGAGACCATTTGAATGTGAGGCGGAAAGAATGCACAGGAGACGATTTGACAGAGAGAGAGAGAGAGAGAGAGAGAGAGAGAGAGAGAGAGAGAGAGAGAGAGAAAAGTGGAGAATAGGTAGCAGACAAAGCCTTATGGAAAAGAATAGTGAGGAACAACGACCAGTATGAACTTGAGTAAGACTGCAGCAGAAGAACAAAAAGAAGAAACTAGTTATCATCAGGAATATTAATGCTAGGTAAAGAACATGACCATCAGAGAGGAAAGCTTCTATAATGTAAAACTTCTAGTAAATATACAAGAGTAGGCGAAGTGTACATGATAACATTAATATATGCATAGAGAGGAGGAGGGCGTGGAAAGCTGACAAAATGGTAGTGAGTGCTTGAATGACGTGAGAAAGCCAAGCATGACAGCGTGAGAGGCAGCGAATAACATAGTGCAGGTATAGAGGGAAGTTTGGGCAGGTAAGGAGCACCTGGCTCGAATGTATTGTTACCTGGATCTTCCTTGTGCTAATTGTAGTTTTAAGACCTGAGGAGGAAAATGAAAATATTGAGAAATTAATTATAAATTAAAGCTAATATTTCTATATTTCTTTAACTGCTATGGAAGATTTAGCTCAATAGTAAAATTAAATAATAATGATAATAATAATAATAATAATAATAATAATAATAATAATTATTATTAGTAGTAGTAGTAGTAGTAGTAGTAGTAGTAGTAGTAGTAGTAGTAGTAGTAGTAGTAGTAGTAGTAGTAGTAGTAGTAGTAGTAGTAGTAGTAGTAGTAGTAGCAGTAGTAGTAGTAGTAGTAGTAGTAGTAGTAGTAGTAGTAGTAGTAGTAATAGTAATAGTAGCATCATTATTATTATCATGATGATAATAATAATAATAATAATAATAATAATAATAATAATAATAAAATAATAATAACGATAATATTAATAATAATAATAATAATATAACAATAATAATAAGACGAAGAAGAAGAAAAAGAAGAAGAAAAAGAAGAAGAACAACTAGAACAAGAACAAGAACAAGAACAAGAACAAGAGGAAGAAGAACAAGAAGAAGAACAAGAACAATAGTATCGGTTAGATGTAAGTTTCTATGTATAATCTTGAAAGATGCTGCTGTCAATGAGGGAGTAGGCGAAGTTAATTTTTGTAACTCATGCATTTTCCTTAAACTTAACATTGGTTTGCTGTTAGTCTTAAAGTAACGTTTCGAAATATGTCACTAAGAGAATGGAAGTCACTGATTAACTACTAAAAAATCTTAGTGTGTTAAGTATATCTGCTCAATATTAATGATGAAGGTTGATCTAATGAAATAATAATCAGTGTCCTTAGCACTCATAGAATTAAAAACAGGTGGATTCTTGGTTGAATAGTGATATTATATTGCTACTTAGCACATGAAAAATCTCCTCTGAACTTGTCGATTAAAGGGAGGAAAAGAAATATCACTAAATAAAGGAAAATTACACTAAGATATCAAAACAAGGAACGTAATCTTCCCCCCACAAATTGTAAGTGATGGAAGTGACAGTGGCAGCAGTGACAGTTAAGTACTTGATATTAAAAGGTCAGTGTTGCATTACAGGAAATGATCAGCCAGAGCCATTATAGGGATGAGCCGCAGGAAGGTAAGTGAGGAGATTCTAACCGATGAATAATTAAGAGAGTCCATATATACACTGTACAAGCTTCAAATACTCTACAGTACTCTATACTGAATTACACCAAGCATGTTTAATACCCCAAGGCTTATGAGATTCCATCACATTAATTCAAAAGAAGATTTAATGATAGATTTAGCTAAAAGACATGAGTTAGTGGGAAGAATAGTAGTGGTGACATATGTGACAAAAATATATATACCTATTGAATAATACAAATATAGCTGAAGACAAGGGATCATGAAAAAATATTAGTGATATAATTAAAAAGGAGAATAGCAGTGATTTATTAAAGAAATTGTTATGTGTATTCAGTCAGTGAGAAAAGAAAATAAAGTAATATGCTCTCTTCTGAAGGAAGGGAAGGAACACCAGTCAACGTGAAAAGAAAAGAGAACATGATCATCCAAAACCTATGATTACCTAAATTTATATGAGGAACAAGATACAAGAAAATGGTGGATGTGGAGAGGTATGTACTTTTATATATCCTAGGTCCCTTGTCCACCACACTCAACAGCTCAGGATAATATGTAGTGATAACCTGAGTTTCCATAAGGAAGTGTACAATGAAGATGAAAAAAAAGATAATTTAATTCTACATATATTAAATGTACTAAAATTGACATATGTACTATTTTTTATGTAGCGATGCATTACTCCAAGTTGCCAAGACCGATTGAGAGAAAATGGCAGAAAGAATCAATATACTGAGTAAGTAATGAAGATACGTGAATAAGCCAATTAGCAGTCTTGGATTTGAAGATGAGAACAAATTCAAGGGACATCTCGTCATCTTTTTATATTCTTTTTGCCGTTATATTTTGAAACCCGCACCTTCAGCTGGATTTATTAATTAATTTATTGATCTATTTACCATTCTTTTTTTTTTCAATCAATGTAGTTCGCCGATTCCATATTATTTGAAAAAAAAAAAAAAGAAAACTAAATAAATCGATAAAGCAGCGTCCCTCAAGTCACGATAAGTCACCATTGATATCTCTAATCTTCCTCTAAAGCTCCCCATTGACTTCACATTAACAACGTGACTGCTCAGTCCATTCCAGTCATCATCAGTATCAAAAAATATATACAAGACGGCATTCCTATTCTCTTGGTTCATCATTAAGACAGGCCACTGGTACGAACACAATACCAACTCAAACTCCTGAAGAAATATAAGACTTACATGACCAACAATGCTGTAAAAATGACTTATCCTCGACCAGGGGTTAATGATAACTCAGCTTATTTATAAACGCAGTCATTTATCACTGAGTTATACAGGCGTCACAGTAAGTATGCGTCTAAGGATAATGCGGGAGTCCCTAGAATATGATAAGAGCAAGAAGACGTCAAGAATTTAGTTGATTAATGAGACAGAAACTCTTTTTCTACTCACTTATTGGAAAGCAGCAATTCAGTGGTTTTATTATGTAAGAAAACATTAAAGAGAGAGAGAGAGAGAGAGAGAGAGAGAGAGAGAGAGAGAGAGAGAGAGAGAGAGAGAGAGAGAGAGAGAGAGAGAGAACACCGAAGATACGAGATTCATAAGACAACTATCGAATAGAATATAAAAACACTAAGAAAAAGCGTACTCGTGTTTAGCTTTTTGCAGACAATGACCAGTTTCCTTTGCTTAAAAATACAACAAAAGAAATGAAGTAAAATAGATGTGTCTGAAGTAACAAATCAAAGAAGCAAGGAATCATAACAAGAAACCGCCGCCCATGACGTTTCCTGAAAGACTAATCCTTCACCCACAGACAATATTCGCATGTCTGAATGGATGCATGGTAAGAAGCACATCTTGAAGCTTTCCTGAACGCATATCTTTTGTGTCAGGCATTAAGAAAGTAAATACGGACAGTAAGAGGCTGACGCTTATGATACCTTTTTGTAGATTTATCCTTCACTTTGAAATTTATTATAGCTGAAGGAACACACACTTGTTCTTCATGTTTTTTTCTATGAGTGATCGTAGGATAAGAAACGTACCTCGATGCTTAAATTTATAATGAATGAAGTTAACTACGTTATACTAGAATAAGAGGAGACATGTGCCATGATGTGAACACTGTGCTTCTGTGCTGGAGTAGAATAAGACGAGGATGGCGTTGTAATATGACTGTATTTTTAATTCACTATACAACTTTTTTCTATCTAAGGATGAAGACTGATTATCGGAAAACTTTCATAATATCTTGTGAGCGAATTCCATCCTATAAGCTACGTGATATAGATGGCCACCACCTACAATAAAGCTATGATATCAGAACAACAATAAATAAAGACATATAAAGTAATAGAAACAAACTAGTTGAGAGAAAAAGTATCACAAGACACACGCGTTTACTAAAATCTGTACTAACACTTATTTATGATCGTAAATTTCTGATGCCTATCCAAGCCATAGCAAACTGTCAGAGTGTTTCAGACATTCTTCACAAAATACAACGTTTTCCAATTCAGGCGTGGCAGTCATGGATTACCAGTCTATACGGATAAAAAAAAAATAGCCATTATATGGAGGTATTATTTCCTACTTATGTCAGCTTTCTCCGCCGAAAACCATGCATTTATGAAAGCAGTTTCGCTTTTACTTTCCTAGATTCACAATATATATATATATATATATATATATATATATATATATATATATATATATATATATATATATATATATATATATATATATATATATATATATATATATATATATATATATATATATATATATATATATATATATATATATTACAATATTTCCCCATTTAGATCTGTCTGTCTAGTTTTGTCTCTACGTCTCTACGTCTATCTACCTGTTTGCTTGTGTCTATCTACATATATGATATTTTAAAGACAAAGGAAAGACAATGAAAACAGATAACTTTTCATTTCATTATACTCACATTACAAACACCTTGCATTACGCTCAAATGCATGTTAGTAATTTAAAAAAAAAAATACTAAACTCATACATGACAAGCTGACCTTCTCCTGCCCTCCAGTCACTCAACACCACACCGGCTCCTGCGCTGTGGTGACGGTGTCCCTCAGGTTATTTATGAAGTAGTGCACTTTATATCCTCAACTTGTGATGTTTGATTTTTTTCTGAGTGGATGATATGTCACCTTCTGTCCATTAACTATCATTGTATTGTAGTTCAGTCTTCAGTATGCGTCCCCTCAGGGTAAAGTTTAATGCAAAATGTTCCATAGTCGTTGGTCTGTCCTGTGTGTCTCATTTCTATACGGTACTTTTGCCGTGAAAGATGTCCAGATGACTTCTTCGTACAGCCACTCACTCCGCCAATGTGTGGACGGCAGAAGAAAATAAGAAGCACTCAACTTCTCATTCCCAGCACGATCCTTTGTGGCACTGAGACAATTGACACAATGCAAGCGATCCATGAAAAATTCCAAACACCTTTACCTAGCATGTCTTTGTTGGCGGTGAGTCATTTGGCACTTTTAGAAAGGAAGCCATGGATGCACGCCACCACCTCTCCAACAGGAGGTTCATAAGGCCTCTGTTTGGGTTGAGTTTTGAACAATAATCCTTCAGGTGCTTCTTTCATCATCTGTCGGTACTCCCTCCATAGATCAATGCAATAATGGATCAATGCGATCATATCTTTTCCTGGTATATAGTGGTTCTGAATGTCTTCAAGAATTGTGTTCATGTGTGTGTGAGAGATGGTTCTTGTCGGTAGTCTATGATTTTGAATTCAATGTCTGCCTTCAAATGGCAAATAAACTTAAAGGAGCTTGAGTTTTTGCAATGAATTCAAGGCAAAGGTGAGAGAGTTTCAGCAATTTCTTTAGGCTTTATGCATGACATGAGAACATGATGATGAAAGAGAAAGAGAAACAATAACTTACAAACTGTCAGTGCATCACATTCATATGGAAAATTCTGAAATATATGGTTGAAAAACGTCATGTATTCTTCGTTAGCTAATCTCTTACAACTACACATGTCCAGAATATCTAAGAGCAGCGGTGATTTTGTTGCACCAAGCTGCCATCACTGAAGAGGACACAGCGTTCCGTCGTCACTCGTCTCCGTTCCTTAATCCTCGCCGACAGGAGCAAAACCCCAAGAGCTTGTATATTTTCCTTCCAGAATCCCTCCCGCCCTGCCTTCCTCTATGCCCTTGCCCCCCACCCTGCCCTACCCTGCCCCGCCCTCCCTGCCATGAAAGAAACATGTGGGGCCCGACAGATGGTGCACAAGGTTGCTTGGCTATTCTGCTTGTGCTGCCCGAGCCATGCAGCCTTCCGCCCTCTCCCACCCGACGCCTCTCGCATGTCTCCATGGCGGAAGCGAGGCGCGCACACTTTAGCCCATTTTATGTTTTATATTTCATAATTATAAGATGAATGACACATCACCTATCTGTCTCTACGAGTAGACATCACTCACACTCACGCACGCACATACACACACACACACACACACACACACACACACACACACACACACACATATATATATATATATATATATATATATATATATATATA
>NC_059293.1:14451294-14468794 GCF_017591435.1 Portunus trituberculatus
ACGGTTTCCGTAAAAATCGCTCTACAGAATCAGCACTATTACAATTTGTCAGCAATGTTTACAACTGTTTAGAACAAAAGCTTTATTTAACAGGGATTTTTTTGGACTTATCTAAGGCATTTGATTCATTGGATCATAAAATACTTCTCACAAAATTAGAAAATGTAGGTGTTAGAGGTGTGCCACTTCAGCTCTTCTCCAGTTACCTAAGTAATAGATCTCAATTTGTTTTTTGCAACTCAACTACTTCTAATCACAAACAAATAACAAAAGGTGTTCCACAGGGATCTATTCTAGGCCCTATGTTATTTTTGGTATATATTAATGATATTGTACATGCTAGCTCCAAATTTAAGTTCGTCATTTATGCAGATGATACAAATTTATTAATAGCAGAGAAATCATTGAAAAGCTTGCATAAAAATCTAACATCAGAAATACTTCTTATAAATCAGTGGATGAAGGCAAACAAACTAATGCTGAATATAACTAAGACTAATTACATCCTATTTTAAAATCGATCATTAAAATATGAAATTCCTCCTGTAAAATTAAATGATAATTCAATACATAAAGTCAGTCATACAAAATTTTTAGGCATTCACATAGATGGAAACTTGAATTGAAGCCATCACATAGCATCTGTAAACCTCAAATTGTCAAAATTATGTGGAGTGCTGTACAGGGTTAGACATCAACTCACAAAAGAGGCACTAATGTCAGTATACTACACTCTCTGTTATCCGCGTCTCATGTACTGTGTATCTGTCTGGGGATCCACTTGGCCGTCTTTCTTGAAGAAAATAACTATTACCCAAAATAAAGTAATCAGATGTATGTTTTTTATGGGAAAATATGATTCCACTAGTCAAGTATTAAACACAAACAAACTGCTTAATTTCACTTTTATTCACAAATATTTTCTACTACTTTGTATATATAGACACATAACTTTGTATTCTGGAAATACCATCCTTTTTAGTATTGCAACTAATGTGTACCATACTCGAGGCAACATTAACAATTTAGTTTGTCACCCATTCCGCACCATCCTTTATAAAAACAGTATAATGTACATAATAGGTCCTCAAATATGGAACACTTTACCACATCATATCAAACAAGACCTTGATAGTATTACCATCAGTGTTTTCAAAAGGAGAATAAAAAATCACCTTTGTTCTCTCCAAGCCACAGGAACATAACATACCATACACCCATAACTTATTATGTATCAACATGTAAAGCTATCGGTACATGTGTAAATTATTGCACTGTATGTTATAATAAATTTGTTTTGTATGTGTATATGCAAGTGTGTAATATATCGTATGCCACATTAATTAATATTTGTGTATATGTAGGTGTGAGTGTGTAACCTAGTGTGTAGGTTAAACAATTAAAATTGTTGTATGAGTCTATAATATGTGTGCGTATATCTATTGTTACAATAGTGAATCTGTCTGCCATGGAGTCCTGGCTCGGCAGACTGTGCCATTTATTCTGTTCATTAAGATAATCAAATGTTGTAATTGATTTGCAATAAACATTTGAACTTGAACTTGAACACACACACACACACACACACACACACACACACACACACACACACACACACACACACACACATATATATATATATATATATATATATATATATATATATATATATATATATATATATATATATATATATATATATATATATATATATATATATATATATATATATATATATATATATATATATATATATATATATATATATATATATATATATATATATATATATATATATATATATATATATATATATATATATATATATATATATATATATATATATATATATATATATATATATATATATATATATATATATATATATATATATATATATATATATATATATATATATATATATATATATATATATATATATATATATATATATATATATATATATATATATATATATATATATATATGTATAATAGGAGCCACTTTACTTGATAATTGTTATAGCATGTAAGCATATACTTTACATCTCACACACTTTAAAGTTAATTTGATAATAGTAGCCTTCCTGCCCGTCAGTCCAGTGTGTCCCGCGCATCACTGCTTTGCTACAGATATTCAAAGAAACTTCCTGGAACCGTTTATTGTTGTCTGCGGCGACGCAACAATAGCTACTCGTGAGAATGTTCTAAATCATTCAGCGTGTTCCTTGCCAGCAGTACCAGAAATTTTGCTTGTTTTTGCTGGAATTATTTGTCAAATGATCCTCCAGGTAAGTGAATTTTTATACATTTCAATACAATACAATATAAAAATTATATATATATATATATATATATATATATATATATATATATATATATATATATAGAGAGAGAGAGAGAGAGAGAGAGAGAGAGAGAGAGAGAGAGAGAGAGAGAGAGAGAGAGAGAGAGAGAGAGAGAGAGAGAGAGAGAGAGAGAGAGAGAGAGAGAAAATATATATTAGTTATACACTCACTCACGCACACACACACACACACACACACACACACACACACACACACACACACACACACACACACACACACACACACACACTACAACTAATCCGAGGCTTTTAGGGACTGTAGGGAACTTTCCTAATTCCTCCAGCTGCAACTCCTGGTGTTTCCTGTAATATACCCACAAGTCACCGAAACCACCACATGTCGGACGATTTTCTCACACACACCTGAAGCTGCACCACAAAGTCACGCCATGCTATACCACTGCCCGCTGCACCACCGCCCATGCCCACAATGCACCAAACCACTCACTCCCCGTATAGAGTTCACTCAAAGCAGCAAATTTGCATCAATCAGTAAAGTGCATTACTAGAAAAATATACATGAAATACGTTTATATAATATGACAATATTTGAGTTCCCTGTCAGAATAAATGAAGCAAAATCAGTGGACAAATTTACCCAACACACTCCATCTTAGACTTAACTCACCGGTCTGTCTCTCCCTCGCAGCCGTGCATCGATACTCATCATGAATAAGCCTGAAATTATTAACCCTTCTTTGACAGCCGTAAGTTAATGGCCATATTACGATAAGCAGAGGCCATCAAAGAGTAATTATACCAACAACTCATGACACAGTAACGCGCATGATGTGTGAACCAGATTACCATGCAGAGCGATAACCGATATATACTTGCTACTGTTAATAATTTATGGGACACCTCGCTTTCTGCTGCCTCGTGTGTAGCGTTACGGGGTGCGACCTACCTCCCAGCAGCCCCTCCCTCACCCCTGCAGTAGTAAGAGGGATGATAACAGGGCGTGGAGGGCGGGGCTGGACGGTGTGGGCGGGCAGGGCGGGCCGGGCGGGCAAAGCGGGCGTAGCATCACGTAAAGGAAGAGTAAGCGTACAGGTAACAAGTAACTAGGTAACATTTTCGCCTTAACGCCCCAAGTAAATATGCATAACGATACGGATGTGTTTCAGCGCCATACCTTCACGCTAAACATACTACCGGGCTAGTGCTGCAGGCCTGAATACTGAGACAGACACGGCTATGGCTAACTCACCCTTCAGCGCTGCATAACTCCTCTGTGTGTGTGTGTGTGTGTGTGTGTGTGTGTGTGTGTGTGTGTGTGTGTGTGTGTGTGTGTGTGTGTGTGTGTGTTTGTGTTTGTGTGTGTTCTCTCTCTCTCTCTCTCTCTCTCTCTCTCTCTCTCTCTCTCTCTCTCTCTCTCTCTCTCTCTCTCTCTCTCACACACACACACACACACACACACACACACACACACACACAGGAAGAGCATGAGGAGGCAGGCTGTACCAGTTTGAACAGTGCAAACGGGAATCCTGTTCACACCAAGCATCACTTTCCCTTTGAAGCTAAACTTACGACGTTTGCCCGCCACCCTCCGACAGCCGCAAAAAATGTGCTTGATTAACACACCTCTACACGGCCCGAGTCCCGAGACCAAAATTAGTTATGTGGCCGCCAGGTGCGTCATGGGACATCCACCTGTCCCAACAACCTCACTGTCTTGTTCCTCTCACTAAGCACACAAAATGCCTTCACCCCATCAACGTTCCATTGCATTAGGGCACAAAAAAAATGGTTGGTGATGCGTTTTCTCGCCTGTTGATGCCCGGTGACACTGAGAGCTACGTAGGTGTGTGTAATGATGGTGATGACAGTTCTATAGGTGATGGTGTGATGGTGATGTTATTGTTGGTATTGTTGGTGATTTTGGTGATGATTGTTGTTGGTGGTTATGGTGATGATGGTGGAGGAGAAGAATGCTGCAATGCATTTATATTGGTGGTTCTGGTGGTGGTTGTGATGTTAGTGTTGATCATGTTGAAGATGGTAAATTGGTGGTATTAGTGTTAGTGGTGATGCTGATGGTGATGGCTGTGGTATTATGAATCTCACGTTATTGACATCGAAATAACGAATATGTGTCACCAAAAACAATATTCACTTATCAGAACATTCATATCTATTAGAATATCCTTGTCACTACTTTTAAAATAGAACAGAAGAAAAACAGACCAAGAAGAACAAGATATTTTCATGATTTCGGCTTAGATATCTATCCACAAGCATTATTTTCAAGTTATGACTATTATTGATCAGTTTTGCTTCAACTTGCAAGATATTCTTAGAGAAATAAATAAATAAATAAAGAACGAATAGGAAAGATAGATAGATGGATACACACAGATATAAATAGACAGATAGGTACGTAAAGAAACAGGTAGATAGGTAAATAAAGAGAAAGTAAGATAAATAAGCATCAAGGAATATAAATAGATAAAGAGAAAGATAAACTGACAGAAACACAGACAGGTCGATAGGTAGATACACAAGTATTTATAGAAGCAAATATATGGACATACAGACAGAAAGAATGATATAAAACAAGGGGACAGTTATGGAGATATTTATTGCAGTACTACAAAATGTATGTCACGCCGACTTTCAACATTTCCTAACAAGCCATCGAGCATTACACATACAAGCGGAATAAATTATATGGATATGTTATGGTCTCGTGGTGCTGCAATGAGAGGCAGAGAACTGTAATGTTTTCCTGCCAATCCTCAAGGACGATATGAAGTGTATAAGTAATTAATGAGCTTAACCCCTTCAGTACCATGACACATTTTCATATTAATTCTGGGTTCTAATTCGTGATTTTATAAAGCTTCAGAAACTTATGTAGGGATTAACATACTGAAAACTCTAGGCATGAATCTTCTGACCTCCATAGACCCTTCCTAATGTAAATGAAATTGTCTAATTACACATCAAAATTCATTGTAAAAATGTGTCCCAGTACCGAAGTAGTTAAGATTGTAAGGAGTAAATATAGTCTTTCACATTCACCCCTATGCAAACGTTAGACGAATATGATCATTGATCCTCAGATATCCAGGATAAAATAGAGCATTTCAAAATCGCCATGACCATTTCAGAAACATGGTGCTAGTTTCTTGAGAGGAAGAATACATGGTTTATGAACAACGCAGCCACAAAATATTACGTACTAAATGGGAAAAAAATGCAAATGTTATAGACCATTAAAAAGGAAATAAGGAAGAGAAATCCTAGAAAAAAGAAGGAGAGGAAAGATGTTTGAGAGTAAAATTCAGACCGATGTATCTACTAAATATCAGGATCAAAAGGAAGAGTATCACAAAAAGTCAGCGATAAAACCAAAATACAATCAGAAATCATCTAACTTCAAATTATTAAATATCAATAAACCCAAACTATCTTAGAGTGCTAGCCATCAGCTATCAAGAGAGTACAAATTATTAACCACTTGAGTACCGTGACGCGTTTCCATATTCACTCTGCTTACTTACTACTTGGTGATTTTATACAGCTTCAGAAACTCATGTGAGGATCAAGATAGTGAAGACTGGACATTAATCTTCGGACCTCCATAGAACCTTCCTAATGTAAATAAAATGGTCTAAATCGTAAAAAATGTGTCTCAGTATTTAAGTGGTTAAGAAGCACTGGACTCAGAAAGCCAATTATAAGGAGCAAGAAACCAGAACTATCAAAGGCTGTGAACTACTTTGAGAATTATAATTTGTCAATCATCATAAGGCATAAGCTCCTAGGAAGTCTTCACTGCTCCAGGTTCTCTACTGTTTGCACACAAAGTTACAGACAGGATTTTGATGATGGAACTTTATGTATCTGGAAGAGATAAGGAAACGAAACGATAACTTCAAGATTATTTTATCGCGTATCAAATAAGTTTTTATTCTTCTTCCATCTCCTTATTTTCTCTATTCTATCGTATGTTCTTCTAGATGAGTGTATGAACGTTTATCAAATCATATAAACACAATTTTTTTTCTGTATCTAGTTGCATTTATTTTTTTTTCGTTTCAAGATACGTTACTCCTTATCAAATTAGATGAATTACAAATATTTTTTTTTCCTTCCTGTATATTCATTTAAACATATTCCTCATTTAAGACATCTTCTTCTCAGTGTTAAGTAATTGGTTAGCAAACCTTTATTTCTTCTTGTATATTCTCTACTTGAAGGTGAGTAGAACCACATATTAAACCAAATATACGAAAAGTAATTTCCTCAGTATATATCTGGATATTGTTTTCATCTTAAGGTATTTTTCTATTTCTCAATGCTAGATGTTGGTTAGCAGTGGCGCTAGCATTCTTTATGGTGCCATCAGTGCAAAACGAAAAAGCTTAAAAGCCACAAATTAAGAAATACTTAAGGAAAAATATATAAGATCTGATATATGGAACTCAAGTGTCTAAATAACGTCTAATTTTAGTATGTGAGGAAGAAAGTTAACCATGCTCAGAAAACATGACAAATACGATTACAATTTACTTATTCCTCCGATAACGACAAACAAGTTTAAAAGAGTATATTCACGCATCAATAAACACAAAACGTACACGCTTTATAAGAATGCTTGAGAGTATACTTGTGCAGGAAAAGGTTTCAAGAAAAGAAAAGCTTGGAGAAAGAGCAACACTATCAATGAGTACATCAGAATTAATACATTAATTTGGATAGTAATATTTCTAGTTATTAAGACTATCGGTGGATCCAAGACTTGCATTTCTTATGAAGTTATTTAAATTATGTACTGCGTATTTTATTCGTTCAGTATTTTTTTTTAATTCATATATTGTATGACTGCTTTCATTATTATTTTTACCAGCTCCATATGGTCACATTGTTTGCCCGCCAGGCAGTACTATACCTATCAGTGAATCAGTCAATCTTAATGTCTGTTCTGATCACGGGAGAAAAGCAAAGTCATCACTATCATTACTACGACACATGCCGAGGCGCAACAAAGACATGCTCCTGCCGCTGGTGAAGACTAATATTCTGAATCTCCGGGCACTAGGGAAATGAAATGCAAGCTCAATTTGGACACTGCAGCTACTAAGGCGACGATTGTTGGTTCTAAGTGAAGAAGTAATGTTACAGGATTACATGATTTTGTGGATAGTCTGATATAAGTGCATATAAACGTTTATAGTGATGCATTTACTGGCTTATTACACGACTCTTTTCTTATTCGTCATGGTAGAGATTGTTAAAATGCTTTCTAAGTAATCGTAAAATATAGATGGATATACTTTACATTTGTCTTGCATTGCCTCAAGACTTTGTATTCATATGTTTTTGTTTTTTCCTATAATGCCAACATGATATCATGATATTTTTTATACAATGCCTATTTATCCATTTACATGTCTTCACTGCACCTAATCATTACCTTGCATTTATACAAAGACAATATCATGATGTCTCTTCAAATAATATTTGTAAGATTTAGTTTTAAGACTGCGATCAATAGACATTTATCTAGTTCTCTACTCATCTTGATGTCATGGGAGTATGATTTTCCTCTCCAATTCAGTTCAGGATGATATGAGCTGTGCGACATGAGCTTGATAAGATCATATATATATATATATATATATATATATATATATATATATATATATATATATATATATATATATATATATATATATATATATATATATATATCATGAAGACCAATACACGGAACCAAAGGAGCGCATCAACCCGTGACACAAAAATGCCAAGTGTTTTCCTGTCACTGCACAAGGAAAATACGTATACATATAAAAATTAACCTGATTCAGACACAATCACATCTATCAGCTCGCAGCAAAAGAGCAGAACAATATATTTGCGTTTCACTCCATAATAATCAGTAGGATTAATTTACTTTCCATTTTATTACGACCATACTGGGAGAAATAATATGATGCTAGAAAGAAAATAATAATAATCATGCATGCGAAGATTACAAGCGTCATGAAATAATGGTGATCGAGTGGCGGCAGCGAGGGAGGGCAAGCGTCTCCGTGTCTTGAGCGACATGCGGCGAGGCGGCAGCGAAGAGGCGGCACCAGCGCTTCCGTCTGGCTAGGAAATAAGGTGAGGGTACCGACGAGGTTCTGATTAATGCTCCTCTCCTTTACTTTTGTTCATGCGACATGGTAATTGGCATTGTGAAGCCACAAGATGTAAAAAAAATATACCATTTAATGAATAAATAGAAATAAGAGGCCCCGCCGTACTACTTGTTCTTTTATATATATATATATATATATATATATATATATATATATATATATATATATATATATATATATATATATATATATATATATATATATATATATATATATATATATATATATATACATATATATTAATACATTATATTATCATTATTAATATTCTTGATTATTATCATTCTTCTTATTCAACTCATTAATTTTTATCATTATTATCCATAAATAAAGAAGAACTATCTTAGAACTTCGAGTCACCAGTTCCTTGACTAACTGCCTCTTGCTTTCTATAATGTCTTCGGGTATTTATCTATTGTCTCAGCTTGATGAAGTCTATCTTTCCTGCACTATTTATTTAATCTTGGTTATCTTATAAATTTGAAAAAAACTGATGACTACTGTTTAATATAAAATTTGTAAGAAAAGACGGTATTCATTTTCTTTTCTTCAAATCTCCCAGCTCGTTCACTCTCTACCTCATTTAAGCAAAGCAATATCATTTATTTTTTTTTCTGCAATAATAAAGTTACTGGATATCCAATATATATATATATATATATATATATATATATATATATATATATATATATATATATATATATATATATATATATATATGAACACCTTATAAACTGTAGGTGAACCTTATACTTCTTTGAGAAAATTCGATGATATTTTTCTCCTTTCTTGCACTGTCATCCAGCTGTGTCTTAAATTGGCAAGAACTGTGCTTACAAATATGACAAGGGTCAAAACTAAGAAAGCGTCACATATCCAAGAGGAATCATATCTTCCTTCCTCATGATGTTTTATCAATACTAAGTGTCATCATGGTAAGGCGCCTCTTCCGCCCTTTCCCTGCAAGTAAGATGGTGGGAAGAGAGAAACTAAAGATTGTAGTACTGCCATCATATTTGTCTTCCACTTCGCTCCATTTTGTTATATTAACAATTACCGTAATAATCATTTGTCGAAGAATGTTCATCAATATTTATCTCCTCTTTCACATCCGCTTCTTATTCTTCCATCTTTGTCTCTCTCTGGAAAGGCGTCTATTCTGTGTTTCTAAGCTGTACCTGTCTACAAATATAAAGAAAGGAACTCAAGACGGTAATTTCACATCAGGTTTCAGAGCGCAATATAAAGTTCATTCTCAGAGGTCAGCGATCACTTTCCTGCATCTCAGCTGCTCTTCTCCTTCATGAATCTCGATTTTCCTGGTATTAGTTTATATACATAAATTAAGCGCTCAATTATAATCTCTTCATTAGCAATTTCAACGTCATCTACCAATGTATTTATTGACCTTTATGTTTGCATCCATCTATTTATATACTTATCTATCAAATTTTTTATATATATATATATATATATATATATATATATATATATATATATATATATATATATATATATATATATATATATATAAGAAAAATTTAATAGATAAGTAGATAAATAGATGGATACAAATATAAAGGTCAATAAATACATTGGTAGATGTGTGTGTGTGTGTGTGTGTGTGTGTGTGTGTGTGTGTGTGTGTGTGTGTGTGTGTGTGTGTGTGTGTGTGTATATATATATATATATATATATATATATATATATATATATATATATATATATATATATATATATATATATATATATATATATACACACACACACACACACATATATATATATATATATATATATATATATATATATATATATATATATATATATATATATATATATATATATATATATATATATAATCGTCATAAGTAGTTTTAAGGTCATCTACTCTGTAACAATTATTTTTATAGCTACATCCATCTATTCATCTACCTATTTATTACGCTTACTTATTCATTTTTTTATCATCACCATTATTTTATCGTACTCTCCACTAACAGCAATACGTACGTGTGCAACGCGGCGCCAGGCAAAGATCCCCTACTCTTCTAAGAGATCACAGGCACACCGCAGCAATGTTACTGTGAGTGAAGCGGTGCGAAATTTTGAGAGGCCTCAGTCTCACCTTAGATGTACGTGAAGGAGTTACTATGAACTTTTGCAGGTGAATTTTCATCACGAACCCACAAGCTTCTTCATCCTATAAGATTCTTAAGGGGGGGAAAAAAATCACACTAATAAATAAAATCAAATGAGTAAGCAAATAAATAAAAAAATAAATGAATATAATAATGACACTATAACAAATGATTTAAATTTCGTTAGAGAATAGGTAATTTATCATAGTTCTACCATTTCTTGCCAGTGTCCTCAGGAGTGCCAGCCGAGGCCTACAGAGGATACCGGAGAGTACCTGAAGTTAAGCATGTGGTAATAATTGATCATTGTTTCCTGATCCATAAAATATCAGGTAATTAATATCTCAGCGAGAAACCTTACCTTGGAATAAATAATTAATGATGAAAATCGCTGTTTAAATTTATATGAAGGAAGCCCAGTTCTAAGTGTGCGTCACTGCATGACCGCTCACCTTTTCGTGCTTGGTTATCTTTATTGTCTTATTTCTGATAAAAATAATATTACTACACAATATCCAAGCCACTATTTATCACATATCCATCGTTCATACATTACATGTCGTGACGCAACAAAAAACAGTAAAAAAAAAATAAATAAAATGTAAGAGCAAAAAGCAGCAATAAGAAATAAGGGAATTAAAGAGAGTGTAGATGAATAAAAATTGAGTGAAAATGCTTCTACAACATTTTATGATAGCCTCATTATCTTCATATGCAACTGATTTATTGCAATGAATTTTGTTTTACCCTTTGCGGAGTTTCATCCTGAAGACAATACTGTGCTTTGTTCTCCCCGCCGTTTGTCTGTCTCTCACCTGGAAGGATATGCACTTCCAGAAGACAACACATTTGGGTGAGAAGGAAAATATAATAAGCAAATAGTAGAGAAAGTCTGATAATAACGCAGGAGGTGCCTTATGAAGCGGAAGCGGGTGACAAGATTGAAGTTACTCCTAAATGATCGTTTACCATAAATCACCATCGTTTGTTTCCTTGACTTTTAATGAAGACTAAGAGAAAGCAGATATGGAAGCAGAGCAATCAGTGACATCTAGCGAACTGGTAGCGCCGAGGAGGTCACTGCTGATAATGGCTGTTATTATTATGGAATCTTCTTCTAGTACACCTTCACCGAGCAGATGAATTAATCACGTTTTTATCAAGATGTTAGAGACTTCCAAAATAAATAAATACATGCCTGGAATAAAAACAAACTATATAAATAGAAAACACACAAGCAATATGTCAAGGAAGCCATAAAGGTCAAACAGTATTGATAAGACAGAAATCTAAAAACAAGGAACAAAGATCCCCGGGCAGCACCTCAAGGAAGAAATAAAAAAAATTACAATGAATTCTTTTAATGTTGTCTTGTAGTAACCAAGCAAAAAAATTCCACAACAATGCCTTAAGAAAGGACGCATAGAAAGGAAAATCTAGCACTAATAATGATAAGAAGTATTTTGCGTATCTATTCAGTCTGTTTTATGGATTGATATCATTATCATTATTATCATTATTATTATTATTATTATTATTATTATTATTATTATTATTATTATTATTATTATTATTATATTATTATTATCATTATTATTATTATTATTATTATTATTATTATCATTTTTATTATTATTATTATTATTATTATTATTATTATTATTATTATTATTATCATTATCATTATTACTATCCTCATCATAACTATTATCATCACCATCATTATCATTATCTTTCCCTATTACTAGCACAATTTCAACGAAAGCATCATCAGGCAATAACATGACAAGCCACAACAACAATAACAGACACACGTACACACATGCACATGCCTTCCACGTGCGAAATAAAATAATACTTTAAACTCACGCCTGCCTTGCTACCATTGTTCAAACACACACACACACACACACACACACACACACACACACACACACGCCGTCAAGAAGTGGAAGGTGTGTGCATGTGTGTGTGTGTGGAGGGAAGTGGGTTCATTCACAACACCATTTTTTCCCATGCTCCCTCTCCCTCCTACACACACACACACACACACACACACACACACACACACACACACACACACACACACACTTCCCCCTACGTCATAAACTACCCTCAGTCTCAAGGTCGCCAGAGCCCCGCGCCCCATCCGGAAGTGTGGGTGTGCAGTAAAAGGTTTCCCTGTGTTGTGGTCGGGGTCGCTCTCCTCCCCACCTCACCTCTCTCTCTTTTATTATCATTTTTTTTAAGAGGGGAATGCCCTTGCCTGCTATATATAGATTGCTATGTCGTGTGTGTACGTGTGTGCGTGACTGTGTGTGTGTGTGTGTGTGTGTGTGTGTGTGTGTGTGTGTGTGTGTGTGTGTGTGTGTGTGTGTGTGTGTGTGTGTGGGACAAAGAGCTCAAGTCAGTAACATTTAATAAATAAATATATATAAAAATAGTTGTTTACTCAGCATTCAAGTGGAACAGAGCGTGGCTGAGGGGTGCGGGGAAGCCCTCGGTCACGCATATGCAAGCTGTGGCCACTAATCGGTCAGGGATACAACGCTGATGAGTTGTGAGCAACATAATAGTGATGTATTCCCCACACCAACTAATTTGTTGCTTTACTGCCCTACTTACTTCGCGTCTCTGTGCCTTCCTTTCTTGGGCAATGGAGTGTCTTCTCTCTCTCTCTCTCTCTCTCTCTCTCTCTCTCTCTCTCTCTCTCTCTCTTTCAAAATATTCATTACATTTGGTTATGTACCTAACTGTATCTATGGTTTTTCTACGTGTCTGTCATTCTTTTTACATAATAAAGTGTCTTGGCTTTTCTCTCTTTCTCCACTTCCTAATATTCACATAGGTGTGTGTATATATATATATATATATATATATATATATATATATATATATATATATATATATATATATATATATATATATATATATATATATATATATATATATATATATATATATATATATATATATATATATATATATATATATATATATATATATATATAGAGAGAGAGAGAGCTAAGTTAGTATATGTCTCTAAAGTCTTATTAGGGCTCTTTCATTGTTCTAGCTAAAATTTTCTTCTCTATGTAAGTGTCCAAAACTTTACGAGAACATCTAGTTCTCTAGTAACTATCCACGTATGTCTCGAGGTAAATACCTATCACTCTGGGTAGTTATTTCCCGCTCTTGAAATACTTCCATGTCTCTCTAGATACTATCTCTCAAGAAAATTATGTGTTTTATTTCGGGCCAATGAATGCGGTAGGCTAGGACTGATGAAAGTAACAAAATTCTCCATCCTTAAGGTAGCAAAAGACATTGACTTATCTGTATCTGAATCACAGCTCAATTCAAAACATCTACAGTTCAATGCCTCCACACACTTACTGGAAAGCACTGAAATGGCGCCGCTCCTACACCTCACGCACCTCCTCCTTGGGACAAAGAGGTGGTGCTTCACAGGCGGCCGCCAAAGACTGCTTCATTATTGGCACTGTACCTGGAGGAATAAGAGAAAAATTGTTAATAGATAAATATGGGAAAGTAGAAAATTATATCAATAAATCAAGTGTCATAATTATTTCGTCGCGTAAATCCCTGTAAATGATTCTGTATTATGTCTATCATATCTAGCTATCCAATATTATGTCTCCAGCATGTCACGAGAGAGTAAGAAGGGCGGCTGCTAGAAAGCGCTATAATCTCCAGTCCGAAAAATGCCATGAGCGAGTTCAAACACACAGACCCTCTTGTGAGTGAGACGCGGCCCGTTACCACCACAGACTATCGCCGCTGGGACGCCGCCTGGAACGGAGATTCACACACACACACACACACACACACACACACACACACACACACACACACACACACACACACACACACACACACACACACACACACACACACACACACACACACACACACACACACACACACACACACACACACACACACATACACACACACACACACACACACACACACACACACACACACACACACACACACACATACACACAGCACAGCACAGCACACGCACATACTGTCAGCTGAAATTTTCAGTATACGTGCGAGTGTAAAAATACAGTTTCGAGTCCTAATAAGTGTACAACATTCTTGTGAACAGAATATTCGTACAAACATTGGCCGATAATTGTAAAATTATTATTCAAAGGTCCATATATCTACAAGGTGCATGGAAGCTAACTACATACTCATTTTAATTACATCTGAAATGTACACAGCGGAATAGGGTGTTTGTAAATCACTATGTACACTAGGTAAACATATCAGGATAACTAAAGAAGAAAACTGTATTCATTGCAATTTACAATGTGTGTAACAATAACAATAATTAATAATAATCGTCTGCTGAACAAATACGTCTTGTACTTCACAGTATTGTTCAGGAAGACAGACTGCTTGCTTGCACGTGACACACGCCATGTAAGAGAGCCCTTGTCCCTAAAGGTTGTGTTACTCTCACTCATACCCTCACACTGGCCGAGTAAGACCCGCTACAGCCAACACTCACGCCCTACACAGTGAAGGACATTTAAAGCCTCTCTTAGTGAAGCTGCAGCCGACACTCAACCTCAGTGCTCGTCCCAGGCTTACCGGCAAGGCAAAGCAGTTCCACTTGGTATATAATGACGCGAAAGATTAATGAGGCAAACAGTTGCCTGACCTCACTCGCCCATGTGACCCCAGGGCAGCCTGCCTGGGGCAGCCCGCCTCGCTCTTTGCCACACCGAGCTACACAGTGAATAATAAAGAAGAGGCGGCGGCAGCCTCATGGGTTATTCCCGCCGCGTTTGTGGGGAAAGTGTTGGGGATTATGGAGATTACAAGGAAATGTCACGACAACACCGCTGGAAATGTCTCCTTAGAGCAAGCACAAATATTATGCACCGCTGCTCGTGTGCAGGAAAATAAATATAAATATATCTAATATAAAAGAAACTGCAAATTGTGAGTGTGTGTAAGGTTAATTTCATTCATTTCTGAAACTGATAAGGTCGGGGCCTAAATGTAATTTGCAATAATTTGATATAAAGTCCTACCATAATCTAAATTACCCCCAGTTACTGTCGCTACCAAACATCACCTGGTCATGTGCGGCTCGGCTAAGTCTTAATGTCTTCATATGTAGTAATATATATATATATATATATATATATATATATATATATATATATATATATATATATATATATATATATATATATATATATGTGTGTGTGTGTGTGTGTGTGTGTGTGTGTGTGTGTGTGTGTGTGTGTGTGTGTGTGTGTGTACGTGTGTTTCACTGTTTGATCTGCTGCAGTTTCTGACGAGACAGCCAGACGTTACCCTACGGAACGAGCTCAGAGCTCATTATTTCCGATCTTCGGATAGGCCTGAGACCAGGCACACACCACACACCGGGACAACAAGGTCACAACTCCTCGATTTACATCTCGTACCTACTCACTGCTAGGTGAACAGGGGCTACACGTGAAAGGAGACACATCCAAATATCTCCACCCGGCCGGGGAATCGAACTTCGGTCCTCTGGCTTGTGAAGCCAGCGCTCTAACCACTGAGCTACCGTGTGTGTGTGTGTGTGTGTGTGTGTGTGTGTGTGTGTGTGTGTGTGTGTGTGTGTGTATACAGTGAGCGTATGAGAGAAACAAGGCATCAACCTACCACCCTGTAAGCAGGGCAGGGTGTGCGGGGTGGCGTAGTATTTGGCTGGGCCGCGGGGCCAGCAGGAGGTGACGCCAAGTCCTGCAAGCCTCAAGGCAGCCACTAGCCATGAGCGGTCCGCACAGAGTTGTCTGTGGAATGCGTTCAACTACTTCAAACAACCTCCTACAAATATATGAATAAATATTTAAACTAATTAATTAATTTCATTAATTAGTTAATTAATTATTTAATACAAATAAAGATTAAAAACATAACTGATTTTACGACGCACTGAACTACATAAAATAAAAACTGCAAAAAATGGTCGCTGATTTTCTCTCTCTCTAGACAAGCATCAGGCACGGCATAAAAATACACGAATATTATAATAAATATCTCATTATTTGCTTCTTACTGAGAGCTCTAAATCAGACCGTCGCAGGCCGGCACGGATGAGCGACGGGCACACACACACACACACACACACACACACACACACACACACACACACACACACAGGCGGGAGAACAGCAGGAGAGGGGCGAGTGTCTGGTGTGGCCTGAAGAGGGAGTGCAGTGGTAAGAGGGAGAAAGAAACGAAACTCTAAAGAAGAAGAATTGTGAAATTTGATTAACAAATACATAAACAAAACAAGGAAACTGCAGGACTTACGTGGGATGAAAATCCAATTATATTACTCTGAGAAACACCACCACCACCACCGACAAACAACCACCTTGACATAATTCTTTACTCATACGTTTCTTCAGTCTCTCAATGAAATTTGATGGCTGAAATAAATAAATCAAAGCTTACAGATGACAGCTTGGGGCAGGCTGGCACGGAAGGCCCGGCGCAGGTATAGGACTCCCATGTAAGAGTCCCGTGCCGCGTGTGCCACCATCACTTCCTGCAGCACTGTGGATCTTTAATGACACGACAATGTATCGATATAGAAATATATGCAGTTGGACAAGCTAATAGAAAATAATTGAATTTGTTAGGGCACATTTGTAAATTAATTAGCACCGCCTGTTATCATATCGCTTGGCCCAAAAAATACGGAGGAACGTGATACAAATACAGAATATGTGATCTTGCCTCGCCTTAGGGCGCAAGGGTGTGGCAGGTAACAGCGCGACCTTCGGGCCA
>NC_059293.1:14473794-14481294 GCF_017591435.1 Portunus trituberculatus
TAGTGAGTATGGCAGGTGTTAGAAGCTTTTAATTGTGAAAGGTGAATGATTAAGATAATGGTGTGAGATTATTCTGTTTAAGTATGTTGGAATATAGAAGAGTTGTGTGATTGTAATGGGTGACTGGTAGATGTAATGAGGGTGTAGTGGATGGAGAGTGATGGCGGGTGACTGTGGTGGATGTAGTGGGCGTGTTACTGTGGTGAGGAGAGAAGATCCGCCCCAAGCCGCCCCCTCACGCGCCACAGGTCAAGGCTGCCCGGTTCTGCCAGCCTCCAGGGGCGCCAGGGCCTCCCTCAGGTAACATACTCGCGCCGCTCCTCAAAGTTACATCGAAATCGGTTCATTAGCCTCGATCAAAAATTATATCAATGACGGTCTAGCTTTATGGCCGAAAAAAAAGGATGGGAGTTAATTCCGACGGTAAAAGTGCTTGCTGTCTATTAAAGTGAGGAAAATAATGTTGTTTTCAAAAGTAATTTCGGCAGGACCCAAAAAAGTTGCTTGAAAAGTAGTATGAGGTGAAAAAAAGCAGAGAAAAACCGCAATAGGTATTACTACGAGGAGCAAACATGAAATATATTCGACTTTTTATCACAGCGATACATTACAGTCATTCATTTAAAAACGTCGATACATATAGAGAGACTTAAGAAAACTCACATAACTCCCTTAAGAAACAACAGAGAGGACGTATATGCAGGTGTTGCAATAACGACACACACACACACACACACACACACACACACACACACACACACACACACACACACAGGTGCATGAAGGCAGCAGCGGCGGCCGGTCATCAGTGCGAGCGGGAGATAAGTTTTGCCGTCGAATGAAAGAAAACTCACAGAACCGAGTTGCAAAGGAAAAAGAAAATCATAATAACGTTGCCTTAAAAAATAAACACACACGCACACGCACACATGCACACACGCACACACACATAACAGAAGCTCGGACAAACGGAGTAACGAAGAAGAAAAGGGGCGAGGGAAATTAAAGAAATGAGAGAAGGGAGGGGGAGGCAACACTGGAGGGGAAGCAGGAAAGGTAGTCCTGGGAGGCGGTGGAGAGGAGGGAAAGAGAGAGAAAAGGAGAGGTGGGGGAGAGGAAGGGTAGAGGAGGTAGCAGACCGACACAGCGAAATGAGAGGAGTCTAGTCGCAATGATAATGATGCTGCTTACTGGAGAGTTTTATGGCCTGTTGTGACGAAATAAAAAGTGTCTTCAAAATGGAACTAACAATCTTTTTTCAAGCCTCGACCGGCGGCTGCAGCACTCCCACCCCCCTTGCCGCTACATCTGCGGTGATTGGCTCCCGCCCGCCGCCTCTTAGTAGGCTAAGGGATTCATGCGCAGAGCCCGCCGGCCGCGCCTAGCCCTGACACCAGACACGGGAACTGCGCACGGGATGCAGTTTACTTATCTCGCAGCCACACGCGGTTTTTGGCTTTAAACCTTATCTTCCACACTTAAAATGAATCATCAATGTTGCAGCTTGAGACAGGTTTACGGCCGTGGCACGGCAGAGCCTTTCTTATGATAATAACACCGCCGGACGCTGGCTGAGCCTCCCGCCGCTCACAATCGGCTCGTCAGCATGTGGATGGAAAAAAAAAAAGTATATGAATCGTAGTAAAAATACTATGATTCAAGCAGCACCAGCAGTCGGCCGCCTCTGTCGCTCACAGGTCAGCGTCATATTACCTGGAGCGGCCACCTCCCACCGACACGCACCATTCATGCAGCTGCTCCCCGTCAATATCACCCTCCCGGCCCCCTCCCGGCCCCCTCCTGGCCCCATCGACCCCCACCTCACATTTCTTGGGCAGCAATACGGCTCATATTTGCGGGTCGCGGCGACCCTTCCCTCAGTGGCCACATTAGTGGTCCTGCTCTTCACCTCACCCGGGGCTGGACTAACCTTTCTCCCACGCCATTCTCCTGTTACATTCTTCCGCAAGCACAAGTAGCCCCGCCAGGCAAGACCGTTTTGAAGGCACAAATGACTGATTATACACAAGACAAAGGCTCGCCAAAAGATGTCTCGGCCCCCATATGGCATGTCCACTCGCCATCCACCGTGCTGGGGTGCACCTGGCGTACCACACAAGCACGGCCACCTCCAGCTCGCCTCACCTTAGGACGGCAGCACGGCTGAGGTGTGAGACTGATCCCCGCCAGCGAGCGCCATCTGGTATTGCCGATATAGTCTTTTTTAAATCGCCATAGGGCACGAACTGATCCAAAGATACGGATCCTTACTGATCCTGCCGACACTCACTACGAAGGCCAGACTTACCAAGGATTTGCATGTACTGGCGCCGCTCAGAGCCGTCACCGCCAGGCTCACGGCACAGCTGCTGCCTGGCTTAATGCGAATCACAGACGTGCACTGTATGGGATCCCACACCTCCTCCAAGGCTTTTAATTACTTTTATTTTGCATAGCACTGAAGTCAACGCTGCAGAACGAACTGATGAATTTGCTGTCAGCTGCAATGTGTAAAATAGATAAATTAAAACATCTGCCTTATATGATTATCCTTTCTCTCTCTTATCCTCTTTCACGTAAGAAGATGAAATTCTTTTTGTTGTAGATTCTGAGGAAGGATTCATATCACATAGTCCTGAGCTCTCCCCACTGTGTCACTGCCTCTTGCCTACCCTGTATGTTATACTGCACTTAAGCCTTTCAACAACTAAGACCGTGGGCACGTAACTCATAGAGGGTATAGACACTCGCTTAGAGAGCAAGGCATGCCATTTATATTTATGAATTCCTTTACGCCATGGTATGACTTCATGTACGTACGCTGCTTTGATTTGTAGAAATAAGTATTTTGATAAACTTTTCCCTTGAGGTGGATTTCTCTCCCCTGGTATTCTCCAGCAAACCTTCCCACTTACTCCATCAGTGATACTGGTGCTATGCAACGATTACTAAAAAATACATATACCCATTTATCTGATATATTCTCATGTATTCATCTATCATCTATTATCAATATATATATATATATATATATATATATATATATATATATATATATATATATATATATATATATATATATATATATATATATATATATATATATATATATATATATATACATAGATAGATAGATAGATAGATAGATAGATAGATAGATAGATAGATAGATAGATAGATAGATAGACAGATAAATAAATAGATGTATAGATAGATAGATAGACAAATATATAGATAGATAAAAACTAATATATATATATATATATATATATATATATATATATATATATATATATATATATATATATATATATATATATCAACAACAATAATAATGAAAATCATAGATAATCAATTACAAAATAATGATAACAGAATAATGAAAGAATGAAAAACTAAACATTCAGACATATGGTTTGATAGATAAATCATTTTACACACACACACACACACACACACACACACACACACACACACACACACACACACACACACACACACACACACACACACACACACACACACACACACACACACACGATATATTTTTAACTTCAGATTTGGTGACAGCATTGCCTTGTTCAGCTGAGCCTCGTGATAAATGGAACCAGACGCCGGGGAGGTGAGGCAGGCGAGAGGCACACACTGGCTGGACATGAAGAAAACCTAAGGCAACGCTCGCTGGAAATGCATTCCGTCAACCAATTAGTTGCGGATGAAATACTAGAAAGAGTTGATGAATATATTTACCCGGAACAAAGACTTAGAGCAACTCCATTCCCTCCATGAAGCTGCAATGAAGAGGAGACACACACACACACACACACACACACACACACACACACACACACACACACACACACACACACCAAGTGCTGTTTTTACTGAAGGATATAACATCACGATAAATAATTTTCTCCTTCCTTTGATGCGCAATAACTATAATCAATAGAGCGAGGCAGACTCAAGCCATGAATTAAAAAAACCGGAACCTTACATTGCTCCAGAACAAAGCTTCATATAACTTTTAAGACAATACCCAACTTTTGCTTAGAAACTCATATCATTGGGCCTCGCACCTCACTACACTAGCCTCTAAACTGCTCTTATACGTGTAGCCCTTCGTGACAGACCAGGTAACCCTCGCCCTAGGAATGATTCTTGAGTTTAGTGGAAGAGAGAAGAGAAAGGAAAGAGTGAGAGAAAACATCAGTGTCAGAGAGAGACAGGGAGAGGAAAGGAAGCCAGGCATGCCGTACAAAGGGAAATACTACCAGGAATCCGTACAGTATACCCTCACGATGGACCAATTTACGTGCTTTTTTTTTTCTCATTGAAGCCAGAAAGATAATTGGGTACCAGAAAATTAAGGTCATGTTTTTTTTTCTTTACCTAGTTTTTGTATCTAATTTATCTAAGGTTTCTCAGTACCAAGAAACACGATTTCATCTTAGTTTCATTTCGCAACTTCAATAAAAACACACAAAGTGATTTCAAGTATGAGGCAACCCATAAGACAAACGAGGGTAGTAAAAAAAAATCAAGAAATACATAAAATAATGCACTAAGAACTTTTTGCTCAATTATTAAGAGAAAACGAGTTTCTTAGGATGGTTGCATTAGATATAAGAATGATAACCATAATAATGTGAAGCAAATATGTGGAAATTAATAAAAAAGTAAAACAAGAAGGAATATGCAAGAGATTATATATTGGAAAGTATTTTGCTCACGAGTCAAGGAGCAAGTTTGTTAAGAAGAAATATAATATTACACAAACTATCATACTCATGATGCAATTTGAAAAAAACACAAGTATTAAGGAACTATTATATATATATGACTTAGAGTGCTTGTTTGTTAGCTGTATTAGATAATGAAACTCTAATAGTTTTCTTATGCAAGTATTCAAATCAAATGAGGATATATAAGACAAGATGAACAATCACACCTTATCAACAAAAAGTAAAAACCAATTTAACCTTTTTGTTTACAACAACACTTACTCAGGCTTAATAATATGATCTGATTCAAATTTATAGTATAATTCTGAGACCAAACAATGACAGCAAAGGGAGCAATCTAGCATAAGCTTATTGTTCATCATGTAGTTATACTATTTCCGCTGAGTCATCCAATCTTACTTAAATATATCAACGCATGTCATACTGCAATCATGAGTCAAACAGCTCTGAGTAGATGAGATGAATCAGCGAGGAACGGCCACGTAGCGAGTCTTACAAAGCGATGCAACATGAGAATAGCTCGGAATTTCAAGTTCAGAAGATTACCGTCACAAAGAACTGGGAGATGAAAGGAGGCAATAAAATGCAGCGGAAAGCAAGGGAAGGACAAGCGGCATAACGAAGAATAGGGAGGAGAGGCTAACACGCTTTACTTGTCCTATATTTAGCTCTACGTCAAGAGAGATGCGTATCTCGAGCTTCTTCACCTGCAGCAGATGTGCCACAGAGGCATAGTCACATCTATAAACCTACGATATTTAGAACACTTTTAATGTAGGTTGTGCATACATTTGTCTTATATGCACCAATAATTATGCAGACTGAGTTACGTATTCAAGTAGTGAGTGATGTATATATTAAAAAAAATGGAAAATTGATAAGTAAATGGTAAATTTATGAATTCTGTTACATATCCTAAACACAGACGGCCATATTCCAAACATAAAACAGGTGTCACTGAGATACTGTCCCTGTCTTAAGGTCATATGAATACATCAACAGCATAACAATATTTTCATGACGTGTATATAAAAAGGTTACCCATTTCTTATTTATATATAGAACAGAGCCGATTCTTTCTTGGTCTCCTTGGAAGGAAAGCAGTAAGATAAAAGGATCTAAATAAAAAAGGCTGTAATAATATTCTATCGCCAATGGGATATAAGAAAGAATTCAAAGTAATTAAGTCTAAGAAATGAGGCGGAATAAAATTTTGGGCAGAAAGATAATGACTTTACACTGAAAGTAACTGGAAATTGATAAATAAGTAATAATCTCTCTATCTATATATCAAGGGTCACATCATTCACACTTTTGGTCTCATCATAATAGAAAGAACAATTAACTTAATGAAGAAGTGTTAGATCAAGTTATTCCCTGTTCTGTTCTGATAGTCACGTCTCAATAAAACTTAAATACAATACAGATGTAAGAAGAGAATAATCAGCATATTCCTGTGTGTGCAAGTGAGAGGGATGAAGGAGTAAAATTTAGTTAAACCTGTCATTGGTAAGACAGAAACCGCAGGAAATGCGAGCCTTGTAAAGTTCCCGTGATGTCTTTTTTTTCCTATTTATGTACAGATTTCACCTTAAAAAAATCAATTATATTATTTAGAAGAAGTATAAGTGTTCCTCCTATACCACCACCACAACCATCACCAATTTAATGTACGCTTCATAAACAAATAGAAGTACTGCCATTATCATCTATTTATCTTATTTCTCAACTATGGCAGTGATTGCTCATGATATTTACAACTGTTTTCCCTCCACCATCACCACCATCACCTCCTCTATCACGTACAAACAAGAACACTACCATTACCACCTCTTTATTTCATCCCTCAACTTTAAACAACTATTACTCATGACATCTACAACTATTTTGCCTCCCCTTCCCTGTCCACGCCACCACCACTACCTCTTCCATCAACAATTTCACCTCCATCGGAAAAAAATTAAGAACTATACGACATCTTTTTTTTTCCACACACACAAACTATTGCCACCATTTTCCGTGACTACTACAACTTCTTTTCCTCCTCCACCACCACCACCACCACCACCACCACCACCACCGCCACCGTCTCTCCTTCACCACCGACGCCATTGTGATGTAAATTTTTCGCGCCTCCTGATGACTCAACATTTTTACTGGGAACTTATAAATAATTTGGCGTGTCCGGCCGGCATACAGAATACATAAATATCAGATAGCACGGTGGAAACTGGCTCCCTCCTAAATAGTGCTTCTATCAAAAACCGCAACTTACAAAGATCGTGATAGCGGTGTCATGAATATCTATGTCACTCACGTTGGCCTCTCACTCTCTCTCTCTCTCTCTCTCTCTCTCTCTCTCTCTCTCTCTCTCTCTCTCTCTCTCTCTCTCTCTCTCTCTCTCATTTCATCTTTTCTGTCTCTCTTAATCCATACGGACACCACACAAATATACTGGAAAGGGAAATTGCGAAATATAAGATACAATAATGGATTGATATAAGCTTAAGATGGGCAAGGTGCACGCCTAAATATATTTTTCATTTCAATTTAGGAACTAACTGAGGATTTGATTTTGGCGTTTTAATACTAAGAAAAAATCAATGAAATAATACAAAATTTAACGGTAAATAAAGAGATAAATAAGTGTTTATAATAATAATAATAATAATAATAATAATTATTATTATTATTATTATTATTATTATTATTATTATATAATAATAACAATAATGACAATGATGATAAAAGGATA
>NC_059293.1:14491294-14493794 GCF_017591435.1 Portunus trituberculatus
TTTTACAGAATTCCTCGGTTAACATAAGTCAATACAAAACATACCATCAACAGAAAGAAGTTATGGAGACTAATTCATTGAGTTTCCTTTTCATAGACTGTATAGTTTCTTTGTTATTATTAGAACATGACAGGCATCAAACACCATCTTGACATATGCAGACTAACACATTAGCACACCTTTTGATAATACTTACTAAACGAAAACAGAAGACCACAGCCAACAAAATGGAAGCAACACCAAGTTCATAAAGCGAACGACTGAATCAAGAAGCACATCTGGGTTCCCGCCACTCACTCAAAATTTATGCAACCCAGGAAGGTGTGTCATGGCCATCAAGCATTGACAGACACCGACCGCCAGACTCCCTCCTCCCCTTCCCTTGACTGCTGGACATCCCCTTCCAACCCCCCCGCCCTGCCATGCCCGGTGACTGCCCACGAGCTGATCCGGGGAGGTGGTGGTGGAGGTCTGCTTGACAACCTACACGGATATGGTTCCCGATGTAGATAACTAACGTCACCTTAACATTAATCGCTCCTCGAGGCTTGTGCAGGCAGTCGCTCCTTGACAACTTACATGGATTTGATACCCATTTCAAGTCAATGCCGTCACTTTAGTGTTAAGTCTTTATTGTATCTAAAGAGTATATAGAAAGGAACACGAAACACGTTATATTTTCAATTGGTTGTTGAACTTTTTTTCATGCCATCTTCAAGAAAACCTTACAAGGCCAGTGTTTCTTCCTCCACGTTAAAGATTTCATCCCAATATTTCCATACGATTATTTTGGAGATTCGAGTGCGAAAATAATTAACCAACATTTTTTTTTTTGTACAGTCCTCCTCTGGGAAAATTTTCAACATACATTACATATTCTCCAAGAAAATAAAAGATTAAATTATTTTCCATGTGATTTTTTACGCTCCTTTCACTATTCCAAAGATGCTTCATGAATGCAACATGTACAAACATCTCTAAACTATTAAGTACTTGCATCATTATGTACCAAATCCGTGACACCAATACCACCTGTATATTTTTTTTATGGTAAGGCCTATAGCGCCTGTAGGCACACTTGAAGAGTGTATGGGAAGCGCTGTTCATTTTCCGCCCATTAGTGGCACAGGCAATTTTGTTTATAGTGGTACCCATATTAGAGCCCATATCACCCCCGAAGTTCATCTTGGGTGTAACCACCTAGAACCTGGGTATCATGGTGATATGTAGGTAACTTGAAACCACTCAACAAATGGCAATGTGTTTTAAGGCTATACGTGGTGGGATTCGAACCTACGCGTGGACGTCTTTCCGATCCCACGCTCACCACCTTATCCACTTGCCACTGTGGACTCTGTAGAGTAGATATGGGCACACAAAGTAGTCCATATCCTCAGCGTAAGACTTTCATAGATACGGAACTGATCAACACGCCACTGAAACCACAAAATTATCGAATTCTCAACCATCACCACTGTTCATGATTCTGACGAGCCAGCTGTATCCTCCTCACCCTCTTTGCGATTTCTTGAGTCATAAAAAAACAACCGTGACAAAAGACTCATAACATTCAGCAAGATGTAAACGGCATAACGTAAAAAAAAAATTATCCGAGCTTATCCAGTGGTTTTCGTAAAGGTTATTAAATGAGTATTATTTGTTATAACCGGCCAGTAATAGTGTTGATCCATGAGACATACTGATGTATTATCAGCTTAGAAGCGCCGCTCATCTCGTTCATCTGTCACCCTGAAGAGTGTGAGGAGCAATAAAAGACTCACGTTATCGCTCAGCACACAACAAAATATATTCAGCAATATTATAGCTTTTCATGCATTATATATATATATATATATATATATATATATATATATATATATATATATATATATATATATATATATATATATATGTCAATAATTATTGACATGATTTACTCCAAGATCAAGGCACTGATATCACTGTGATAAGAGGATACAGCGGAAATAAGGTGAAATAGATAATATATATATATATATATATATATATATATATATATATATATATATATATATATATATATATATATATATATATATATATATATATATATATATACTATATATATATATATTATATATATATATATATATATATATATATATAATATTATAATAATAATAATAATAATAATAATAATAATAATTATTATTATTATTATTATTATTATCATTATCATTATTATTAATATTGATCTTATTACTATCTTTATTATTACCAATATTATCACTATTATCATTACCATTATTATAATTATCAATACTATTATAATGATTATTATCATTATCATCATTATTATTATCACTATTATTATTATCATTATTATTATTAACATTATTATTATTATTATTATTATTATTATTATTAATATTAATATAATTATTAATATTATTATAATTATTATAATTATAAATAATTATTATTATTATTTCTTTTATTTTCACTATCATAATAATTATAA
>NC_059293.1:14498794-14501294 GCF_017591435.1 Portunus trituberculatus
GGGTCAAAACAACTAAGATGTGACGAACAAAAAGCAGAAGAAAAGATGAAATAATTATGAAAGAATTTTATGGAAAATACTAATTGGTCAAGACATGAACTTTTCACGCGTTCAATAAATTTTACCATGCAAAATTTGAGTATTTGATTTCAAAGTATAAAGAGAATAAAATATTATTTCTTGGTAATTTTCCGTCACATAATTTTCTCTTTATATAATGCTTGGGAATGTAAGATAACATACTGTGTTCTCTTCTTCACAATAACAACTCAGTGTAAGGTAAAGCCGCTATCTTTTCAGTTTTCTCTACAGCAAAATGACTGTCTATACCTATGAAAAAATATTATAAGGAAAGTAAAATAACGCAGAGGCTTATGATATTACCCATCACTCTAATGGCACTATAACTACCTATTATAAAAAAGTTTTAATCAATTATATAGCCCTATGCCAATTTATACAACTTCCTTACTAATTCATGGCTTTAGATTACTACAAAGAACCAATATAAATGTAAGAAGCCAAAAATTGTGGGGGTGTATGACGATATACGTACTTTACCCCGAATACAGAAGAATTTCTATCACTTCTAGCTTTCTTTACTAATCTATACCACTCGCATATTGAAGAATACACTCATAAAATTCAAAAGACAGCATGAAGTTTTTTTTCTTTTCTTATCTTATTTTGGTATTCCCTTTTCACTAATGTAGAGGTACGAAATCAGTTATCTCAATCATATTAATTATCCATTAAACAAGAATTTTCATTTTAATATTCACACCTGCCAAACCCTTCAGTGTACTCAGAAAGGTGTTTCCATAGCCAGGATATGCTAATGACTCATGTGAGCTCATTCCAGAAGAGATAACACACAAGAAAGAAGCTGATGCAGCGATTATGTATGTATGACATCCCGAGATTTATAGTGCTCAACAATCGAAGAGTCAAAAATAGTAATAAACTTCTCTTATGAAACATGATAAGAGATTTTGTTAGTATAAAATTATTCAGAAGATATTTCTAAAGGAAAAGAATAAGTTAAGACAAGTTTTCTGATAACATTCGTAGTTTATAAAGAAAATTTCATGTCACTATATATAAAAATATATATTCATAAACCATCCCATCAAAATAGAATAATTAGGTAACAGGGTACTTCCCATGATTATACACTGAAATGAAAGTATGAAAAATATCAAATAAATATTCAAGGGACAAAATTACTCGGCAGCGATATTTCAT
Source organism: Portunus trituberculatus (assembly GCF_017591435.1). Classification (NCBI taxonomy): domain Eukaryota; kingdom Metazoa; phylum Arthropoda; class Malacostraca; order Decapoda; family Portunidae; genus Portunus; species Portunus trituberculatus. The sequence continues at coordinate 14,500,040 of NC_059293.1, forward strand.
AAAATAGGAAATGGAAACGAACCATGTAAACAGACAAATAATTACATGCATAAACAAATAAACCGATCCATCTATATAACAAAATGAATACCTCGTTAAAAGAGAGAGTCAGAGAGGAGACACACCTCGTATCATTGTGAAAATAGATATGTATTGGAGAGGTTCCGAGTCTTCTCTAAGTTTCTAGTCGCCATTTACGATACGGCCGTAGTATTTTGACAACCTAAAGGGAGAGTGCATGACTATACTGTCTTCCTATCCACAGAAAAAAATAATAAATATAAAATAAATAAATAAATACGGCAAAAATCTGTGGCGCTTCACCCAAAGCGGAGTAAATGGGCAGGTTTGGAAGACGCGTTCTCGGAATCCACCATTGACACGCCGAGTGAGAGACTGTTTAGGGATTTGGAATGTATCATGATTGCATTCAGTAAAGAATTCGAACATTATAATTTCTGGGAAGAAGTAGCATGGTCCTCCATGATATTCTAAAGGCGTCTGAGGTAGTCACGCTAATACAGATAAGATAAAGGTGATCTGAGAACAAGTTTAATGCAATAAAGACACTGAAATTTATAATACCACTAGGTTCCTTGAGGGCAGTACTATATCTACTCGTTAAAGTGAGTCAGATGATGTGTTTTTAGTGCAGAAAAAGAAGAAAATGATGAATCAAAATTAATTCATATTGAAGTTTTTGCATAGGCACTTTGTTTCTATAAATTCTTTCTCAGATGGAGTAAATAAAAATTATTGAAAGGTGAAAGTACAGTATCGCTACATCACACTGCGTACTTCTACACTACCAACTCCAGTCACTCCATATAATGCGAATACGAATTAACAGATGGAGGGCAAGCATTACTTTTCAAAGGAGAATGAATAAATCTGTGTATTCAACAGACTAAGATAATGCACAAGAAATGAGAGGCGAAATAATTCACGAATATAAATGACTAAGCGAAGACTAACATAGGAGGAATATTTCAGACAAGAATGAAATAATAAAAAAATCGTGGGTGGTAAGAAGATCCCTGCAGGACACCAGCGCTCAAAGAATATCGTAGAACTATAAGCTATTACTATCCAAGAAAAACACAAAGCTTTCCAAATTAAATTATTAGACATTAGAAAGGCAAGCTTGCTCAAAAATAGAATACATAGGATGAGCAAACGTCTTCAGTAATTACAGTTTATTAATACGTTTGCCCTTCATTTCAAATCGTAATTTCACATTAGCTAAAGAGAAAAT
>NC_059293.1:14506294-14511294 GCF_017591435.1 Portunus trituberculatus
GTACTGACCGCGAGGTGCGGGCGTGCCTAGCCTCAGGGTGTCCACGGGTGTCCAGGACGCTGTGCCCACACCGGCGGCATGCCAGCGAGTCCAAAGGACAACTGGCAGGGCATAAATAAGGGTATTCATACGCTTTTTTCCCCTTAAAAAGTCTGTCCTTCTCTCATCCTCCTGATACTGACCATGGGTGGAAAATCGTGTAGTACTGTACAAGAGTTACTCGACAAACAGTAATTAGATCATGTAACATAGTAATGTAACATAGAAAAGCATATAACATGATATAAAATATAGCAACAAATCACTAACTATAAACTTGGTTGGCAGCAAAAATATCTTTTTCATTGATAAAAGAATCTGCATTTAAGAGAAAATACGCCACTTTTAGGGGCAACTATAGAGAACGCGCGCCTCCCTGCATTTCGCTCTAACAAAGAGAAAATACAGTAATAATAGCTCTTTTCCATGGAAAATATAGCGAAAATTATTGGGGCAGGTGTGCAGGGAGCCATCTCAACCTGCACTGCCGCCCGCCGCCACTCGCCCGCCGTCTTAAGATCTTCGTCTCAGACTCCCGCATCCTTTCGCCACCGTCACTCATTCGCCGCCGCTCAGTGAAGCAGGATTGGTTAATAACACACTATAATGTCATCTAAATGTGAAAATAAGATTAGAATTCAAGATATGAGCGTCTAGCAGCGCCTTGAGATGCGAGCAAGATCTTGGCTCTTGTATTATCAATTCATCGACAACGTGGACGTCAACGAGCAAATTTTTAAATTAAAAGTCAGTCACTTCCTTGTATCTGTATTGAGGAGAATATTCAAGAAGAGAGGGTGTGGTTGGAGGGTGAGGCTAGGAAGAGAGCGGGAGTATTGAGCGCTAAGACGTCTGAGAGCAGAGGGCTGGCCTGGGGGAGGGAGGGGAGCGACGGACAACCTCCCCAACTTGTTGCTGCGGAGGCGAGTGGCGACGCGGCGGCTTCCCTCTTACCTCCATACTCCCCCTCAACTCCCTCAATCCCCTTACATTCTCCAGTCCCTACTTCACACTTAGCACTTGTTGCCAACCACAGACACATAGGGACGAGAAGATTGCCTATATAACGACTTCTGGATACGCCTGAGACCCACCAAGCCGGAAAAAAGCATCAAATTTGAGGTGCTCCCGCCGCAGAGTGTGATCAATCCCCCCCAACCCCCTTTGCCAAGCCAGTCTCTCCCTCCAGCAAGCAAATCCACCAGCACGCTTCAACAATTCCATGCTTGTATACTGACATAATGTTGGTTTGTTTGGGTGATCAGCCGCAGACACGTTCTAGTCTGGTGTGACACAAGAACAAAAAGAAGACGAAAACTGCCTGCCACTTCCGTTACTCAATTCGCTATGTGCATTGCGTTCACATGACACTAGTCGTAACATGAATTCCGAATGCCTGTTAGTGTGTGTGTGTGTGTGTGTGTGTGTGTGTGTGTGTGTGTGTGTGTGTGTGTGTGTGCCTGGGTGGATCGGTGTATTACATATATGAACATGGTTTTATGAAAACTATATATATATATATATATATATATATATATATATATATATATATATATATATATATATATATATATATATATATATAATTCAGCTTGTTACTCAGTCAGTTATTGTTGATTTCAATTAATACTCATATTCATTGCCTTTCAATCATTGCTCCCTAACAATGCACCGGTAAGGGAGAAAAAAACAAGTTAATAGAATATATCTATTGACAAATAGATAAAGGATTGAGCCATGCCTTTACACTTACACACACACACACACACACACACACACACACACACACACACACACACACACCTATGTAAAGGCCCTCACCTTCAGGCAGAACAATTACAAGGTGCACGCATTATGCAGCACCTCTAGCCGCTGAGCAGCACAGGCCCGGTAGGCGCTGCTGGGAGTGAGGGGGCACGGCAGCACGTACCCCCGCCACCCCCGCCGCGTCAGTGTCACGCTAAAATGAACACCACAAAACTAGTGTCGCGCCGGGGCTTGTGCCACGTAACGCCTCCGAATAATCACCATATTACCGCAGCGTGAGCACTTTTTGCCTCGCAGTTTTGCCACGGATGCAAATTTCTTGCGACTGAAAACACAACGTGGAAGATAAATCGCAGTATCTATTCATGCATTACGCTACACGCCCCCGCCGCCCCGTCACCGCTTACAGCTTAATGGTAATACAAAATTGTCCTTCCCATTATGTCACATTTTTCTCAGGTAATGAAAGTGCGGAAATATAAGTTGGGAGAATTAAAAAAGAAAAATAATATAATTTCTCTTTTACATTATAAGCAGACACAGCCTGGCAACATTAGTTCACATGATACGAATGCTTACTAAATTTGTATGAATGACCCCTATGCATGTGTGCACGTATATGCATGTACGAGTATGCTTGTATGTATGTATGTATATAACCATGCATATATATATATATATATATATATATATATATATATATATATATATATATATATATATATATATATATATATATATATATATATATATATATATATATATATATATATATATATATATATATATATATATATATATATATATATATATATATCTCTCTCTCTCTCTCTCTCTCTCTCTCTCTTTACTGCCTTGTTTCCTTTATTCTTCACGATGTTTTTTTCTCTCATATATTCAGAATGATAATGACATTCAAATTAAAAGTAAAACTTTCATCAAGACAATGTCACACAGAAGAAGCCGCCGCTCCACATGATCTTGGTGGCGACTCGGCAAACTCATATGTTATCAGCCAATAATGCAAACAGGTTATTCAAATATTGTGCAGTAAATATGAGGCATCACCAGGTGTCAACAGCCTGGTGTGGGAGGGCGTTATGTGGCGCTAGTGCACCACAACACAGCAGCGTGTAGGGCCACCTGTGGGCTGTGGGGCGGCGGTGATGGTGGTGGTGGTGGTGGTTGAGGGCGATGCTCCCGGGCCGACTGGGTTGCTCTGTCATTATTAACATATCATGAAAAACTAGAGTAAATATAAAATAGATAAATCAACATATGAATCGTCTAATTTTCTAGAATTACTAAAAATGATCAATTGTGTAAATTCGCAGACTAAGCAAATTATTCAAGTAGAAATTAGTGGGATCTTTCCATAATTAGAAAAATCAAATAAAAAAAACTATATTTGAATATATGTCCTTTACCCAAATAAAGGAACTTTTATTACTGAATGCCGAAAGAGAAAGGTTTTTATGTGCGTAAATTTACAACCTGACGCCAAAAAATGTAATATTTGGCAGCAGATCCTCAGTGTAATGACGAGAATTACGAGCGAGGTGTGGGGTGTTTACGGGAAGCAGTGAGAGGGGATGTGGGTGGGCATGTCCAAATTATACATGTATACTCACACACACACACACACACACACACACACACACACACACACACACACACACACACACACACACGGGCTCACAGTAACACAGGAACGGGCACCTGACACACAAGTACAAGCCGCGTGGCCGATCACGTGCTGGAGTGAAACATGTAAATAGCTCATGACGGAGCCAGCTAATTAAATAATCTGCGTGAGTATTAATGAGGGGCGGGGCAGCTCGCTTGACCGATGCCTTGATGAGACACCTCGATAAATGACGCCACTTTGTTTGCTTTGTATTTTTTACCCCGAAACTTTTTTTCTTAGTAATCACATTGGAAAGTTGCGCTTCTACTTTTAGCATTTTTTTTTTTTTTGCAATGCATTTTTTCGAGTGGGAATGGTGGTGGTGGTGCAATTAATTAATCGAATCTAATTTATTTTGAAGTTGTCCTTCCTTCCTCTCTATCGCTTTTTTCATTATGACAGATCATGGACGAGATATCATTTTTCTTTCTTTTTACTATTCATTATATTTGAGATGATGTGAAGAAATATTTTATGCTCTCTCTCTCTCTCTCTCTCTCTCTCTCTCTCTCTCTCACACACACACACACACACACACACACACACACACACACACACGCACACGCACAAAGTTGAAGTCTATACACAATAGGTGCTGCTGGTCCATCAAACACAAACACAAATTATTTTTCATGAGATATCCTCTACTTTTCTTGCTTTGGAGAAACAACACTATTTTCTTCAGCACACTGCCATACAACGCATTTACAACAATAAAATATTAAACTACACAAGATATAAGTATAAAGCAACGATGGTGATGAATATATTACTACATCATAATTGATGAAAATATTTACGGTGAAAATAATGATAGTGCATAGTAATGGATGTGGTTGTGGAAGTTTAGTAGTAGTGGTAGTAGTAGTAGTAGCAGTAAGAGTAGCAGTAGTAGTAGTAGTAGTAATAATAATAATAATAACAATAATAATATTATTAATAATAATAATAATAATAATAATAATAATAATAATAATAATAATAATAATAATAATAATAATAATAATAATAATAATAGTAATAATAATAATAATAATAATAATAATAATAATAATAATAATAATAATAAGTAAAAAATAAATAATAATAATAATAATAATAATAATAATAATAATAATAATAATAATAATAAGTAAAAAAATAATAATAGTAATAAATAATAATAATAATAATAATAATAATAATAATAATAATAATAATAATAATAATAACAGTAATTAGAATAGACAACAAACATAAAAACAAAGATATATTAAGAAAAAAAATATATTCTATCTACCATTTATTTACAATCATTTTCTTATTTTTGGATTTCTCACTTTGAGTATTTTTTTCTTTATCACTCATCTACTTATCTATGCAAGTATAACTTTTTTTCTACTATCTATTTACGTTAGTTTGCATTTATTATTTTTAGCTTCTAACAACTACTTACGTTCATGATTGCATTAATAGTCTTTACTTTCCAGTCTCAATTCACGCCTGTGTTAGTATTAATGGCATTTAT
>NC_059293.1:14521294-14528794 GCF_017591435.1 Portunus trituberculatus
AAGTAAAAACAGCGGCTAATTTGTTTAGTAAAACAGGTACTGATGAACAACACCGAGCCAGAAAGGGGCGGGTGTAACGTCAAATGCTTAATAACCTTTATTATAGTATGAATCTAATTATATTCTCGTAGATTAGACGAAACATTCGGTTAATCACAAGGGAGGTGAAGTATAGACAGGCGCTGCGCCCTCCACACAGGATTTCTAGGTTGAGTGTTGCCCCAGCGAGGCGACGCGCGGCCAAGCACACCTGTTACTGCAGCACTGCCTGGCGCCACGAGGGATCGCCTGAGTCACCTGAGGATACGCCGACACCACCACGCCACGCGGGTAACGCAAGTAAATTACCTCCTGTGTGTGTGTGTGTGTGTGTGTGTGTGTGTGTGTGTGTGTGTGTGTGTGTGTGTGTGTGTGTGTGTGTGTGTGTGTGTGTGTGTGTTTCGAAGTTGAGCATCATATATACAACTCATATGTATGTATAAAATTAATTAATGAAGCAAAAGAATACAAAGCTATCCCACTAAACAGAAACAAAAAATACCATCACCGGGAAAGAAACAAAAAAAATTATATATATACCTTCTTTAATTTACGATCAAATAAATGTACAGCAAATATTTGTTCGTTTATTGCTTTTTCTTCCATTATCTCTAAAACGGCGCGTATGACCACACTCCAATGAAGGCAAACCAGAGGAATGGGCGCGGCGGTGTTATTCTCTAAATTAAAACCAACAAATGTAAAATGAAGATGTAATTCATGACCATGGTAATGTACGAGAGACAAAGGTTTGTTTATGTTCGAGTAGAAATTCAATAAATATATGGAAGAACAAGAGATATGTAGATTATTAATACATTTGTGTAGTAAGTCAGTAAGTAGACAATTAAATGAGTTTATATTGAATTGTGTATTTTCAAGGACAAATATAAAAGACCCAAGAAGAGAAACAAGTAAATAAACTTTTTAATTCTGCCTCCTAGGAAAGAAGAGTATGCTAAGTAATACAAGCCATAGATAAGATATCAACGTCGGGTAACACCACGTAAAGTCTCCGTTAAAAGTACATATTTCCATACTCACTCCCACTGTTGTGCCTTCCCTAAGTCTGAAATCCTAAGCCATAGATAAGATACTAATATCGAATAACACCATGAAGAGTCTCCGTCAAAAGTACATTTCGACACTCACTCCTACAGTGTGTTGCGCCTTCCTTAAGTCTGAAGTTCTCTGATGTGATGAGAGATAGAGATGTTTCAGGAGATTATCAACTGATGATAGGAGGTGATGACCGAAGAAACACGCTAAATACAGGGGAGTAGAAAAGGTTACTACTATACCTCTGACCAGGACTGTACTTAAATGTCTTTTCATACTCATTAGTGTTGCTTGTTGCTGTTTTTATGTTGATCAGAATGGTATTTCATATTGGTGGTACTTTTTTAGATATTATCATAAAACAAACATCTCGGGTCATATGACACTGCAAGAATTACAACTGCACCTCAACTAATTATTAAATGAAAATAAGTGTTTCGATATTCCAAAAAAAGAAAATGTTTTAAAATTGATATTAAATAGATCAAATAAATCCAAAGCATAAAAAAATAATAAAATATGTTTACGACTTCAATGAAAAATCCAAACGTGATAAATTAAAACATAATAAAATAGAATTTACTAATAACAAAAAAAGGAAAATGTAAGAGCCAAGAAATGCAGGGTTCTATTTCATGGCTTATTTTAATTGACAAGTGCGACAAAAATTACTTTTGACCGAAAAGAAGTAAGCAAGATATAAAATTTGATTAAATGTGATATATTATTACGGTGAATAATTAACCGGAAATGACGATAAATTACGGATTGGGGAAATAAGAATTTTCAATAAATATACTTACATCCAACGTATCATACACACACACACACACACACACACACACACACACACACACACACACACACACACACACACACACACAGAGAGAGAGAGAGAGAGAGAGAGAGAGAGAGAGAGAGAGAGAGAGAGAGAGAGAGAGAGAGAGAGAGAGAGAGAGAGAGAGAGAGAGAGAGAGAGAGAGACTTCTAAGCAATAACTCCGCCAACAAACATTTCCTTCTTCATATCCATTACTGAACCTCTTCACACGCACAAAATTCCCACCTTCCTCGCTACTTTCCGACACTGTTTTCCACCATCTCCATTTTATACTCACTTTCATTGCAGATAGACGTAAATCTCTTATGAATATCGCAAACCAATACTCAGGAGGCTAACTCTGTCGCACCAGCTCCTTGTAATATTCACTTCAATTCCCGCTTCATTCCTTAGGCGATGACATCTCGGCGTCTGTCATCTTACTAACATGACAAGATCAGGAGACTATCGTGTTGAAATGGCTAAGTCACAACCAATCTGTTCTTATGTGGTCTATATTATGGAAATGAAAAGAGTTCCTGGACCTAAAACATAAAGACAGTTTCTGTATTTGGTGTTCTCCTTTCTTGAGCGGAACTAAGTAATGTTCTTACTGTTAACTAATGTCTTTATACTTGATGTGTAACATTGCTTTCAATAAGATTTTATATCTTCAGATTTTTAGATCTAACTTTTTTTTCAATTATTTTCATTATTTCTTCATACTTGAAAATTCTTTGGTGACTTCAAATATTGTTCTACTCTTTATAAGTAGCGTAGGCACTGATGATTTTTTGATATTTCAAATCACATTTCCTTGAAGCATTTCTTACATCTACTACATTCTACCTTTATTTATTTTATTATTTTATTTCGAGTCTCTTCTTTTTTCTTAAGCAATGCTCTGTTCGTGATAAGCAACGTAGGATTGATATATCTGAAAAATTCCTCGATTCATTCCCGTTGTGTCATGTACTCAGTTTTCTGCCTTTCGTCTTTATTTTATATTTATGTTAAGCAACAATATATTCAGAAACAACTTCTAATTTATATATAATGTTCTTTCTCAATCAGGTTTTATTTTTCATCATATACTATCACTCAATTCTTTACCTTTTCTTTAATATTTCCTTTAAGACTACTCTCTTTTTCAAATCATATCAAGCTGTGATTTATTGTTCCACTAGTATCTCTAACGTCTTCAATGTTCTCTAGTTTGTAATGCATCTTTACTTAACGTATATCCTCGTTCATCTTCTTTTCCTTTATATATATATATATATATATATATATATATATATATATATATATATATATATATATATATATATATATATATATATATATATATATATATATATATATATATATATATATATATATATATATATATATATATATATATATATATATATATATATATATATATATATATATATATATATATATATATAAAGGAAAGAAGATGAACGAGGATATATATATATATATATATATATATATATATATATATATATATATATATATATATATATATATATATATATATATATATCGTATATATATATATATATATATATATATATATATATATATATATATATATATATATATATATATATATATATATATATATATATATATAACATAATCTTCCACTACTTCCTATTTATTCGTTCGTTTACAATTCTTCTTCTTTAGCAAACTTCGCAGACACCGAGCACCTTCCTATTCTTATATCATTATCTTTATTTACTTCACATATAACGCCTTCCTTTACCCATTCTTATTCATTGTACCTTGAATATCGCAACGTCTCCATTATTTCTTCTTTGTTGTCAAACTTTCTTGGCTGACACTGTAATCTCTCTTATATAAACACTCTCATTTTAACGTTTTACACCGTTTTCGTTCCTCCATCCATCCGTATTTACCATGTCTTGAATCCTGCACCGCCTCCTTCATTTCTTCTTATTTATCTAACTTTCTTTGCTGACACTTTGTTTTCTCCTACATAAACACCCTCATTTTAACATTTTACACCTTGGCATTTCCTTCAGAGTACCTATTTACCGTACCTTGAATTCCGTATCGGCTCTAGCTCCTCTTCCCCTCCTAAGCCCTGGCTCGGCACTAAGGGGTCTCACCACTTCCTGCATCAGCCTTGTGTTTGGAAACGTGTGAGGAGATCCATTCACACAACACCACTAAGGAGGGACAGAGACAATAGCCATTCATCTCATCCCTTCCCCTTCTTAAAGCGATTGCCGTCAATTTCTTATACTCCACAATGGTGCTTTCCTTGCCATCTTCTGTTGTAATTTGTACATGTAATGTTCTGTGGATTTAGTAACTGCAAGCCTCCCCTTGTCCACAGTCCTGCTCTCATGGCCCTCTGATCGTCTTCCTGCGAGTCTTATCTTTGTAATGAAGGAGTTAAACGTATTAGATTATAATTGTTCTTTGCTCTCTCTGTTTTTAGCTACGCTCTCATTGCCTGGTCGTCTTCGTTTAAAACTGAACTTTCCAGTGAAGGAATTATATGTACTGGATCACTTACTTATTCTTGTCTTATGAATATAAAATGGTATTTGGGAGCCTCCTTGTAGTATTTCTGTTCTTCACTCGGAAAGGGAGTAATATGGAGTTGTTAGTGATAAGAGTAGATAAAACTAAATATAATAAAATAATATTATGAACTGGAGGAGAAACAATAATGAAAAGTATTTATAGCAAGTCGTGGATACATTTGAAATTATTTTCTTTAATTTAGTTTAGTTTAGTTTACATATTGTTCATTAGTGAAAGAATTTAACAATGCGTACTTCTTTCTTCACGCATGGAAGACACAAATACAAAGATTAAAAATATTAGAACCAAATACATAATATTTTACACCCACAACAAGATTGAAAACAAGATACAATTTCTGGAGAACAATATTTACAGATTTGATCCCTTAACTTCTTCATTACAAAGCATTCACTCACACAACAACTGAAGACAAGTGAGCGGCGACAGATAAGTAAAGGCTGGAGTTAGCAGACCTGCAACATTACACATAACACAGGCACGAGATGGCAAACAAACCATTACGGACTACAAGAAAATAAGAGTAATCATTTAAGAAGGGAGAGGGTTGAAGTGAATAACTATACATAAACAATGAGATGTGGACCACTGAAAGATGTCCTAGCTGTATGTGAGGTCTGTATTCTGAAACACCTCTGCCAAGCAACTCCGATAATTTCCAAAGCATTTAGTTGAAGTTCCATTGGTTCATAAATGTTTCTATATTTCTAGCGATTTTAACATTCCCACATTATTGACAGGAGAAACAACCTTGAAATCCCAGCTGATCATGTCTGTGGACTTTCAAAACAGTCGTTGTGAGAGAGCAAAGTGCCTCTGAGTCTGAAGTGACGGGTGATGAGCTGGGTTGGTGACGAGCGCTCTCTTGTGTCTCCGAGGTGATGGTGAGTCTTGTTACATTCATTATAAAACGCTGTGGTGTTGCAAGGGATGCGGGTCTTACTCTTAGACTCCTTAATTTGTCTGGTTTCTTATCATCTAACAAAATAATCTTGTGCAAATTTAGATTAGCTATAGCTCTGAAACTTAATAATATTAATTCACAGCAATGGGGGTTGATCGAATATCCATTAAATAAATGTAGTAAATATGGTAATCTTATAACCTTATTCTAATTGCTTTGGTTTCTTGTCAGCAAACTGAAATGGTCCCATATGAATTTAGTTTACAAGTTTCAAATAGCAATCAGTGTATCGGAGTTGATCAAATATCTAGTATAGTACTTTATTTTTCCCCTAGTTCTTATGCTTCTGGTTACTCAGAATAAGCATAATTAATTACTAACGAGTAAATATTATATTGAATAACAAATTATTAAAAGCATGAGGCCAAATATTGCGATAAAATACCAGAAGATGTACTGGAGATGACTATGATTTGAGATGTCACTACAGTACTCATCTCATCAACGAAACGTCACAAATTTCTTACTATTCATCCCAACACTGATAACCATTCAGACAATAGAACACGGGTGAACATGAACTACACTACGCCACTACAACAAGACGCCTTTATACGTATTCTCAAACCTTGTCGCCTTACATTAACAAATATCAACAGCGAGTGAAAGAAACTTGGGCCTTTTTAGACTATTTTCACGATCGTTTTAATATTTCAGTAAGTATTCTTCAATATAAAACAAAACACACCGCCAAGAACACGACAAATGATTCACGTGGTCCTTGAAAAACAGTCCTAATAAAAGGCCGAAGTGTTCAAGAAGCACGAGTATCTATTCTGTCCGTCAGCGCTGGCCGGGCAGAGAACCACGCATGCAGTATTCCATCCTCACCTGCCACTACCTTCATTACACATCTCAAAGTGCACACGTCAATGCTATCTTGATAAATTCCAGTAAAAAGTACATAACACGATACAGCCTCTCCCTTTTTCCTGCCATAAATGCTGCACCCACGTGACAGAAACACTGGCAGCTTTTTCCGACCTGCCTTATTACATGGAGGATGAGAAGGGCCGCGAATATGCATCACCGGCAAATAACACGAAATAGTCGACATGTGAGGTCATTACGCCGTGACACCCGAGATGACGTGTTTGGCCCCACCCGTCTGGCCTTGTTTAGGGCTTGGTAAGGGGTGGTTCACGTCCCCCGCCCCTACCCCGCTGCCGCCATGGACCGGGCACTGTCGCTGTGTGTAGGGACTGCCTCGTGCTCTACAAGACACACATAGTTTCCTGAAGCACGTGTTTGTTGTGAGTTTTGTGTGTTTTGACTCTGGATATCAGGTTGGAAGGATTTTACAGGTAATTATTGATGGTTTATATTGTATTATCTTGAACCGTAGGTGTTTTGTATTCAAGGCAATACACTGGAAATAATGTCATGTGAATATTCAGTTTTAATATTATTCTACTTTATTGATGTCTGTATCTATTTATATCAATATTACTATCATTTCTACAATCAACACCATAATAATAACAATGATGATAATATAAAAATTAATAATGTTAACAATAATAACAACAACATTAATAATAATAATAATAATAATAATAATAATAATAATAATAATAATAATAGTAGTAGTAGTAGTAGTAGTAGTAGTAGTAGTAGTAGTAGTAGTAGTAGTAGTAGTAGTAGTAGTAGTAGTAGTAGTAGTAGTAGTAGTAGTAGTAGTAGTAGTAGTAATAATAATAATAATAATAATAATAATAATAATAATAATAATAATAATAATAATAATAACAAAAATTATATAGAATAATAACAATAATAATAACAAATATAATAATAACAATAAGGGGGACAACAATGATGCAAACTATTATTATTGTTACTATTATTATTATTATTATTATTATTATTATCATTATTACTATTATTATTATTATTATTATTATTATTATTATTATTATTTTGGTGTTGCTTTTATTTCTATATTTATTATAATCACTATTATTGCTACTATCATTACTATTATTACTATTGTTGTTATTGTTAATGATAAAGAATAATAACAATAT
>NC_059293.1:14531294-14538794 GCF_017591435.1 Portunus trituberculatus
GGAAGGACAGGGCCGGAGAGAGAGAGAGAGAGAGAGAGAGAGAGAGAGAGAGAGAGAGAGAGAGAGAGAGAGAGAGAGAGAGAGAGAGAGAGAGAGAGAGGATGGGGAGTGGAGAGGAGGGGGAGGTGCATTCACGACTGATGACCTTTTTAAAGCAGAAGCGGTTATGCAACAAAACACATTTTTGCTGTATCATTTTTCCCCTTTATGGTATCACACACACACACAAAAAAAAACGTGGCCTATTTGTTTGCTGCACCATTGACACATTCGCTTTAAAAACAAAATGTACTGCCTTAAATTATATACAAAAAAAAAAAAACATAGATAAACAAGCTCCCTAAATTAGTACAGCGGAATTAGACGATATAAAGCTGAGTAAAGATTATGAGGAACATCAAATTTGTGGATAAGAATACTGCGTGAAATCTAACACCTGAATGGAAGATGCAAAGGTGAAAGAAGGGTTGTGGTAAGGGTATGTGCTTGGAAGGGTTTAAAGGAAAGGGGTTAAAGAAAGGGATAAGGGACTAAACTCTTACCTGTGCTTGTGTGAGCTTTAAGGATGGAGGGTGGAGGGTGTAGGGGTGTGAGGAGTGTCTGGGGTGTCTGGGGTGTGGGGGAAAGGGTTAAGTTCTCACCTCCTTGTGCTTGTGTGGGAGCTTTGAAGCGAGGGAGCGGGAGGGAGGGAGAGAGGGAAGCAGGGAAGCAGGCAGGGAGGGAGGGAGAGAGGGAAGCAGGGAAGTAGGGAGGGAGAGAGATGAGATGGCCGCGGGAAACTTCTCCTTTTTCCTTTCCATCACCGCTACTGCTGCCACTGCTACTGCCGCCGCTACTGGTGCCGCTATTGCTCCTACTGCTACTGCTGCCACTACCACTCATACTACTACCACTACCGCTACCACAAGCGCTACTACTGTTAATATTATTACTGTTGATACTACTTCCTCTACTACTACTATCGCCACAAATTATTATAACGATGATGATGATGATGATACTACTATTACTACTATTACTACTACTACTACTACTAATAATAATAATAATAATGATAATAATAATAATAATAATAATAATAATAATAATAATAATAATGATAATAGTGATACTGGTACTCTTGCCGCTTGTTACTTGTTACCTTGCCGATGAGACGAAGAATCACAGAATTATTATCATGATTATTATTATTATTCCTTCCATCAATAACCTCATCTATTCATCTCAGTCTCTATTGACCAAGATATCTCTCAGCAATTTTCTCTGCTAATTTTTCCCAGCTCACAAAGGTATACCATATTTTTTTAGACCATTCCATCGTCAATATATGTTCAAAGGATAGACACTGCTTCGTATGACATTTCTTATAATATTTGTTGCTCATCTCGCACTTTCATGAATGGAATTATTATATTGGAAAGCAATAATAATTCTGTAAAAAAAAATTTCCCGCCACCTTTCACTGTTTCATTTCAGCATTGAGTAATCCCGCCATTACTGTCTTTCCTGATCACTCGCAATTTGCCTGAAGTCAGTCCACGGTCAGAGGTTATTTCAATCTTTTAATGGCATCTTGTGTCATATACCTCTCTCTCTCTCTCTCTCTCTCTCTCTCTCTCTCTCTCTCTCTCTCTCTCTCTCTGTTAGTTTTATCTTCTTATACTTTAATTTGCATATTCCTTCTCAACGCAAGAGAAAGCATTAATTTCAACTATTTAGTCCCTTTGTTGGCACATTTTCATCTCTCTTTTGCAGCGGCTTTCTCAGTCACTATCAGGTTAAAGTCCTCTGCTTCAACCTTACAGTCGCATTACTTCAGCTTTCGTCTGTTATTGTTTAGTTCAGCGAAAGGAAGAAAAAATAAGTGAAATGCTCTTACTGGTATATTCAATCAAAGCGTCAGTGCGTGTCCTTATATTTTACTGACATGCAGTCTACGATTCTCAGGTGACCAACGCACTGCCGGCATCGCTACCTCACCTCACCAGCACGTCATCCTCATGTCCCCCTCAATCTCCCTCCATGAAGCCTTGTACACTACTTCACTCTTTGCGACAAAAGTGGCCGACGCAGCTCCGGCATCGCTACCTCACCTCACGACCATCTCATGTTACTTCTCACTCTCCCTCCCTGGAATCCTGCAGGCTGCCTCACTCTTTGCGACAGAAGTGCCCGGCTCCCGAGGCCTTAGCAGCGTGTATCACCTCACTCTGGTGCGCAACGAAAAAACGGGAGAGTGAAATAGGGTCGAGAAATTAGCAAAATTAGTGGAAATAACTGTCACAGCCAAGTGACACCAGGAAAATATGGAGAGCGTTCTTTTAAAACTCAGCGTGAATGACACGAGAGAAGGTCTTATTATCTGGTATTGGAGAGAGAGAGAGAGAGAGAGAGAGAGAGAGAGAGAGAGAGAGAGAGAGAGAGAGAGAGAGAGAGAGAGAGAGAGAGAGAGAGAGAGAGAGAGAGAGAGAGAGAGAGAGACGTACTCACGCACACGCTCGCTTAGACACACACACACACACACACACACACACACACACACACACACACACACACACACACACACACACACACACACACACACACACACACACACACACACACACACATCCTGAATACATGCAGGTGTCAAACAGGATATCGACGCGGGGGGTAAAAAATATGGGGGGGGGTATGGGGTGCACATAGCTGGCGTTGGTGCTTCTGGAGGCAACGCTCAATAGCAGGCTACCAGCGCGCCTCCTGCTGCCCCTGCTGATCCTGCTTTTGACCTAGTGTTGTTGTTGTTGTTATTGTTGCTTTGTTTTTGTTGTGTCTGCTGTTGTTCAAATTGTAGTAGTAGTAATAGCAGTAGTAGTAGTAGTAGTAGTAGTAGTAGTAGTAGTAGTAGTAGTAGTAGTAGTAGTAGTAGTAGTAGTAGTAGTAGTAGTAGTAGTAGTAGTAGTAGTAATCTTCCTTGAGATACCTATACTGATCATAAAGTCAAGTTTCTTTACATTATATTGTGTGTTCAGTTTTGCAAAAGACAAGAAGTTATCAATAAAGACGAAAAACGATATAAATCTTCAATCTTTATACTTGAATACTCTAAGGAAACAAGAAATCCCCCTCACGAAAACAAAACAAAACATGCAGAATGCCACATATTATTTCTTTTCATATTTCTCGTCATTCTTGCATTGAATTAAATTGTCAAAATATGCTATCAAATCAACAACTTCAGTAGCAGCGACATAAGCAGCAGCAGCAACAGCAACAGCACCAGTAGTAGTAGTAGTAGTAGTAGTAGTAGTAGTAGTAGTAGTAGCAACAGTAGCACTATAGTAGCAGGAACTCTAGTGGGTTGAATATAAACAAAAGTTCAAGGTCAATATTTTTACATGGAGGTTCATGGGAAGAGGAGGAGAGAGAGAGAGAGAGAGAGAGAGAGAGAGAGAGAGAGAGAGAGAGAGAGAGAGAGAGAGAGAGAGAGAGAGAGAGAGAGAGAGAGAGCAGAAAGGGAAGGGATGGGCAAGGGAGGGTGAGTGGAAAGGAATGAAGAAGGGAGGTAAAGTTGGGGATAAGAAAGAGGAAGGGAGGGAAGAAAAGAGTAGGAGAGAAGGGGAGGGAAAGGAGAGGTAAGAGGAGAGGGGAATGAAAGCAAGAAAAGATGGAAGTGAAGAGAGAGAGAGAGAGAGAGAGAGAGAGAGAGAGAGAGAGAGAGAGAGAGAGAGAGAGAGAGAGAGAGAGAGAGAGAGAGAGAGAGAGAGAGAGAGGGCAAGGATAACGATGCAGGGAGAGGCGTAATACCACGAGTAACCGAGACTTCCCCACACACACAAGGAAAACCTCAGCAGTCTTTTATTTCTTTCCACGTGTGTGTGTGTGTGTGTGTGTGTGTGTGTGTGTGTGTGTGTGTGTGTGTGTGTGTGTAAGGTGTGAAGCCAAAGCCAGCCAACTCTTGACCGGGAGAAGGAAGCGGGGAGGGAATATATACGGTGCTTGTGTTTTGTTCACTAGAGGGGCTGGCTGGCTGGACTGAAGCGAGTTACAGCACCCAAACCTTTCACGCCTTTACTTCGTCACGTCACTGGCAAAGTCTGGTATGGTAAGGCTTGTCAGGAGGAGGATTGTGAAGTAATACATCTGTACACAGGTACTACTGTAAGAAACGATGGTGTGTGTGTGTGTGTGTGTGTGTGTGTGTGTGTGTGTGTGTGTGTGTGTGTGTGTGTGTGTGTGTGTGTGTGTGTGTGTGTGTGTGTCTTTCTAGCTTCCCAGCCTCAGTATGTATATTCGGTGAAACAAAGATATCATGGATACAGCATAAGCTATTCAAGGATTAGTAACTATAACTCGATGTGTTTTTTTATGTATTCAGCTTTAAAAGAAGGACACGTAGATTCACGGCTATTTAATGGAAGCGAGTGCGTGGCGCGGAGGCTGGTGGTGGTGGTGTACGTGGTGGTGGCGGTGGCGGCGGCGGGGGCAAGTGGGGCCCGGCGTAAGGAACATATTGGACGAGGAGCTCAGGCTGGTCTGAGGCAGTGAGGCTGATCGACCGAGAGCATCAGGTATGCATAAAAAGAACGATTTTTATCCTGATTCCGAATGGAAAACTGCAGCCCATCTGTTAGCGAGGACAAGCGGCTCCGGAATCCCTTAATGCCGTTTAGCTTTTTATAGACCCAAACTACACTTCCAGAATCCAAAATTCACTTTCCATTAAAAGAACTTGGAGTGAGCCGTCTGCAATTTCGATTTTCAAGATTATTTTTAAATATCTCTCGCAGTTCAAGGAAAGCGTTCCAACTTTGCAAATCCAGAAATGCTCTACGAAAAAAAAACAAAAGCGCGTGACGAGTCGGGGCGCAGCAGGAGAACTTGCCAGCAAAGCCGCGTCCTGGGCAAAGCTCAACAAGAGGTTCAGCTCCTTTTTTCGTCCTACTTAACAAGGCGTTTTAATTCTATAAGCCCAGGGCATTTGCTTCATGTGTCAGTCGGCTTGCATATACAGATACTAAATGTTCTTACAGCATTAACTCTCACTTTTGTCAACTCGACGCGGGCATAGTGGGCCGGCGTATTGTCTTTTTTTCTTCTGCCACGACACCTCCAGGACGCGCGAGGTAGAAGGGGACAGCACTGCGCCAGAACACACCTGCAGAGGCTCAAGGGATTTTTAAGGTTCTTGGTTCTATCTTTCCTTTATTCCCTGGGTATAATGGCATAATGCAGAGACATACAGACATCAGGTTAATGGTATCACATCTAAATGAAGTCACGGGTCATTTAAATCCAGCCGGGTAAAGAAGCGTCGCATTTCTCTGCAGCGACAGCGGTGTTGGCAATGCTGATTGAAGCCCCCCAAAAAGAGAGAGGCCAGATAATAAATCTCCTGACCCGATACTCTTCAGAAAGTGATAAAAACTTAAAGCTGGGTAGATAAATATACACAGACGGATAGATAGACGGACAGAGACAGATCCCTTTGGTCATTACTGCATAAGAAGAGAGGGAAAGAGAAAGAGAGAGAGAGAGAGAGAGAGAGAGAGAGAGAGAGAGAGAGAGAGAGAGAGAGAGAGAGAGAGCTAGAGACTGCTGCAGACAACGGAAGGACTCAGAGCTGGAAGGGATGGCGGACTGACTAAGAGGACCTGCCGCCCACTCGCCCTCCCCCCACGTCACTTCAACCTCCCACCCAGTGCCATGCGCTTCCCGACCAGCAGGTGAGACGCGCCACACTCGCTTGATCACCAAAAAAATCACTCTCCGCCCAGTTTTGTACGGCGCCCTCACGAGTTTTGTGTAACATGCCGGTTCCTAGTCGCCGCTGGTGCCTAATTAGTAACTTCATTATGTTAACAAATGTGAGCACTACACGAACTTACTTCCTTACAGCGGCTTTATGGCTCCGAGGCTTGCAGTGCCGCGTGGGACACCTGTGAGGCGCCACCTGCGTCCCGCCGCCGCCGTGAATGAAAGAAACGTGTATGAATAGATAAATGAATAAGCTACGAGGCGTATTCTTTCTTTTGTATGTATGTAGTTTTTTAGTGACAAGATTGTATGAGTTTGAAGCTGGATAAGAGAAAGAGAGAGAGAGAGAGAGAGAGAGAGAGAGAGAGAGAGAGAGAGAGAGAGAGAGAGAGAGAGAGAGAGAGAGTCATGATGTCCATTACTAATTACATCCCGCGCCTCTCGTCACGTCCTCGCGGTCAGGCCGGGTGGCAGGGCAGCCTCCAGGGGTGCCATTACACTCATCACGGCATCTCCTCTCCGTAAGATTCGATCAAATACCGCAGGAAAATTAAATACTCATGCTACTATGTTATAATGTCATAATTTGCATTTCACACTTAATACTCGCGCTATTTCATAATATACACTGTCAGAGAAAGTGCTTTGGCATTAATAGAAAAATAATTAATGACGAGTTATTCTTGATGTTGTAAGCATCTAATAATGTAATCCGTGCAGGAAGTCTGATTATGTGAGACGCCTCCAGTTCTAGAGTTTGTAGTCAGTCATATGCATATATAATGATATAAGCGTAACAGGAACTCTGATTATGGGAACAATTTTCAGTCTGTAGTTAGTCATAAGTATCTAGCAATTCTATTATACGAACGACTTTATATTTTTAGTTAAGTGTATAATATCAATACATAGGAATTTCTAGAATAAACACGCAGAGAACGCTTGGGTCAGCTCATAAAGAGCCGATCTAAGCACATGTATTGTTGATTAAAAATTCAAATACCTTATGAGGAAATCTAGAACTCACTATTCAAAAATTACATCCCTTATGACAAAATGAAAATGATTAAACAAGAAATTGACACACACACACAAAAAAAATAGTTAATTAAAAAAATTGTTAGCTTGAAATAAATACTCTAGTTGAAAGATATAGAAACAATTAAATGAAAAAAAAACATACCAAAAATTACCAGCAAAGAATAAATACTGAGTGAATTAAAAAACTGAAAGTAACAAATAAAAAGACACGTCAAACTAATACCTAAATATATAAACCATTAACCAACGAAACAAATATCCGATGACAAAACTGTTTCCTACAAATAAAAATCAATGGACTAGTACGACATTTGTATCATGAACTTTTATTGCCCAGCAAATTATATGAACTAAAGATTACAGTGGATTACTTTGCTCCTGTTATAATTTACCAAGCTTCCTTTATAAAAGCAGATTAATACTGATTGCAATGTAGCTTATTACAGTCATGTATGGATCTTCTTGATTCATAAACCTCAGCGATATGCAGCATTTAAACTGCATTTTTAAGGTTTTGGCCTTCTGCATCGCTACATTTAACAAGCTGTAGTGGACGTTATTACGGTCTTCAAGGAGGTTTCAATGATTTTTTTGCTAGACATGATTTTACACATCACTATTTAGAAAACTAAACCCCATGAGAACTCAACACATCCTATTTGCGGTTTCCCATAGTATATTTGATGAGAACAAAGCGTTTGACCCCTTCACTTTGATTAG
>NC_059293.1:14543794-14546294 GCF_017591435.1 Portunus trituberculatus
GAGAGAGAGAGAGAGAGAGAGAGAGAGAGAGAGAGAGAGAGAGAGAGAATAAACACACCTTTATTTCCATGACTTTCTCCTATTACGTGACCACGAATTAGAAAATAGCTTATGAGGATTCTCTCTCTCTCTCTCTCTCTCTCTCTCTCTCTCTCTCTCTCTCTCTCTCTCTCTCCTTCTCTCATAGTTTCCGCTTCAACCATTCAGTTCATCAATACAATGACTTATCAGTAGCTTACGACGTCATATTCAATAAAAAAATATATATATAAGAATAGAATTAACATGAGGCAGAATAAGACTTATTTCCACTTTACATGAGACCGTGATTTAAATTCCATAGAGAGATGAACATTAATAAAGTATGTCATTTTCCAAGATCTGTCATTTGTATCTGAGGAGAAGGGAGAGATGGACTTGAGGTGGAGTAACGAGGAATGAAGAGAATGGAAGGTGATGCAATGGTCAAAACAATAACTGGGAAAGGTTCGTAGATGTATTTTCTGACTCCACAGAGCGAAAGGAGAAATAACAACAACAACGAAGAAGAAGATGGAGAAGAAGAGGGATAATAATAATAATAATAATAATAATAATAATAATGATAATAATAATAATAATAATAAGAAGAAGAAGAAGAAGAAAAAAAGGAGGAATAAGTAAAATAAAAAGATGAAGTTAACAATAAGAAAAAGAAGAAGAAGAAGAAGAAGAAGAAGATGATGATGATAATGATGATGATGATGATGATTATGAAGAAGAAGAAGAACAACAAGAACAAGAAGAACAAGAAGAACAAAAACAAGAACAAGAACAAGAACAAGAACAAGAACAAGAACAAGAAAAAGAAGAACAAGAACAAGAAGAAGAAAAAGAAGTAAAATAGAAAAAGAAAAGAAAAAAGAAGAATATGAAGAAGAAGAAGAAGAAGAAGAAGAAGAAGAAGAAGAAGAAGAAGAAGAAGAAGAAGAAGAAGATGATGATGATGATGATGATGATGATGCTGATGATGACTACAAGAAAAAAAAAGGAAAAAAGTAGAACTATTAGAGAAAGATGGCTATGGAGATCTGCAAAACATATCAAGAATAGAACAGTATCAGCAAACCCTCGCCTCATTAATTACAATATGCACTTTTTTTTAGCATGTAGAAACGCGCCAATCTACGCCCATCCTCCCAACCTGCGCCTCTCGCCTTGCGTACCCTTCAGGCAAAAAGCATCGATATTATTTCACTTTTACCTCACTATCATTACTTTATTTTTCTTGGACGGCAAACAGTGGTGAAAGCTGAGCACTGCATTTTATTTCCTTCCTTCCTCTCAGCTCTGTGGTCGCAAAAGACTTATGTTAGTGGTGGAGGTGGTTGTGGTGGTGATGGTAGTGGTGGTGGCACTCAAATCCTTGAAAACAGGCGGAGTTTCTGCTTACTTTCACTACAAACATTTCATAATTAAAACTTTTCGTGCATTTTAAAGGATCGGGATTTTTTTTTTGTCTTAGTCTAACGTTACAAAGCCATCCGTCATTTACTTGATCATTTCTGAAGGTCTTCATTAAGCTTAAGTTCCGTTCCTCACTAAAACTAATCAGGGAAGTGACTAAGATGAAGCGTCGGCCTGAGTGATGCTTATCTCAAGGTGAAGCTGAGGATTACCTGAGGTTCACATGTATTTATATATCAACAAGGCTTCATTTTTGTTACGGCTACTACATATACAAAATTATTAAAATCTGGCGTTTCCTATAAGGGATTTATATCAAGAAACAGTGTTTTTTTTTCACCAAAGAAGCTCAAAAACACTATAATTGCACACGTTAAATAAAGTCACTCATATAGTGTGTTTCAATTTTTTTTTACATTTTAGTGTCTATAGAGCAGGAAAACACTTAAAACAAATGTTTTTACTGATGTCATTTCACTTCCTTAAAATGCCAATTTTATATCGGTTTTGGAGTTTTACTACATAGGAATGCGGAAGAACTTAACAAAAGGGTTTTTGGATAAAAATGTAAGTTTGTCCTTTTTACTGATAAGACAGTAGCCTAAGTCTCTACGTTATATACATAAACAGTTTCATGATGTATGGGATGTTTCCTTAGTTACTAATTACTCTGAGATATCTATTTTGTGCTGCAGCCACCTCCAAACACTTACTTAGACAGAAAATACATATTTTCTGTACCAACACCATCTAGTTACCTAGTACCACAGATACAAATTATTTAAATCTCGCTTTTTGAAGGAAAGGTCTACATTAAAATGTTATGTTTAGGCTTAAGGCAGTCATATAAATCTCTACCAACAAACACCTCAATGTTCTCACCATGTTTTGTAGTATATAGGAATACGAATTAAAGAAAACTGAAGTCTCTTACTTAAGGATATAAGTAAAAACAATATTTCACGTTATAAACCAGTTGGCTATAACGCCACGTTTGACCTATTCTAACGATGCCCTACTGTTCCCATGGCGTGCAACAGATGAAGAATTGAGA
>NC_059293.1:14556294-14561294 GCF_017591435.1 Portunus trituberculatus
ATCCACCTCGAGGCTTTATAGGCTTGGTATGATTATTTCTTTTTCTCTCTCTCTATTTCTTTTTCTTTTTTTTAATGCAGCGTGTTAGCGTTTCCTGCTTTGTGTGCGTGAAGCTTCAGGTTATAAAGCTTCCAACTTCTACTAAGCGATTTTCCATTCTGCTTCCCTTTAGACGCACTTGCATCCTACGCGGCTTGAGGCAATGAAGCCATCGCGATTAAAAACACAAAGCGCATAAAAGATTCACAGTTTAGCGTAAAAGTCCCTGAGCGAAGCCTTAGTGAGGTGCGCCAAAGCAGACATGTAATGTGTAACGTGCTGTGTAATTTTTGAGGCTTTCGTAATTCCATCATCCGTACAAAATCCACCAATCATATAGGAGGATGGATATAGGCAGTGTGTGTGTGTGTGTGTGTGTGTGTGTGTGTGTGTGTGTGTGTGTGTGTGTGTGTGTGTGTGTGTGTGTGTGTGTGTGTGTGTGTGTGTGTGTGTGTGTGTGTGTGTGTCATTACATTCCAACCAGTAACATGAAAAATCCCTTAACGAAAATGTCATGACCTCCACTTCCACCTCCACCTCCACCTCCCCGCACACCACGCTCAGCTCAGATCACCTCAATTTTCCCCCTATTCTTTACCCACCATAACAAATACATGTCAAGTTATTTCTCATTTTCCCTAAACCACAATCTGGGAAGCGTTGGAGGCGGTTCAGTGTCGCCGCACCACGCGCCCCTCGGCACACGCGGCGGGAACCAGCCACTCACGTCCGAGGTGAACCAATAAGCAGATTACAGCCTTTAGTAATTTCTCTCGTCCATGGCATTCTCCGCCTTGAGTAAGCTGATTGCAGCGGTAGTGGGGGAGGCGCGGCCGGGAAGGCAGCCATTCAAAATGTCTCCCCATTTTAAGTTTTTAAGTTACCCACCTCTGCCTGAACACAATATTACGCTCGCGGCGGAAATCCTTTTGTCACAAACTATGAATCTGCGGACAAAAATTCTCGTCCAGCTGCAAAAGTTTCTTCCGTATGAAGTGTGTCTCTCCTATTATCTTTTTTTTGCTTGTTGGTTACTTTTGTTTTGTTTGTTTACTTTGTTTTGTTTATGGTGAGACTATTTGCGGGGGTTGGGTCTTTACCGGGATGAACTTTCTGGTAAAATTTGGGACCAGGGGGACGTGCTCATTGAGGAGCATTTTTCTTCGCCAATAAAGGCTTAAAAATTCAAAGTTGAGTGTGTTCTGCACACTCTACGTGACACGTGTCTACGTCGCCTGCCTTCTTTCCATGTAGTACATGCAATACTTCACCCTAGAACCCATTATAACTGAGCAAGCTGATGAACCGACACAATATTAGAGTAGAAGTGAAATGCGAAGACAGCCCTCCTTATCACACTAGCTGTCTATGTCATGTTAGACAGACGGATCTTCAGTGTCATTCTTGCACTAAGTACAGTAATATACAAAGAATAATGGTATGATCAAAATACAAATCCTAATCTTTTTTTTACATACTATGAATGCATACTAGTGCAGATGGGAAAGCTGACAATCGTGCAAGTCGCACAAATGATGGAAGTAGTACAAATAAGCCTACATCTCATTGCACAATCAGACCTTTCTAGCATTCAGCATATCAAATGATAAATAAAGCCCTAAAAAAATAAGCAAATGAATAAAGAAATTGAAATCCAATGATAAATCAGTGAACTTTAATTGACATAAAATTAGTTATTCCCCATTTCCTATATATAAACGTTATTGTATATGAGAAGGAAGACGTTGATAAAAGACACATATTGCCATACGAGCAAACCATTCGCACAGCAGAGCACAGCAGATTCACCAATTCCTGACAATACAAGTGTTCTGCATCTTGAGAACGTTTGGTATTCATCATCTATAAGTTGTAACGCGCGTCAGCAATATTTGAGAAACAAAATTCAAATGCTGCCAAAACTCTCTCTCTCTCTCTCTCTCTCTCTCTCTCTCTCTCTCTCTCTCTCTCTCTCTCTCTCTCTCTCTGTATGACTGCTGGAAACAACACCAAAGAAAAAACAGCACGCGCCCCAACTTAGGTAGGAAAACATGATTACACAAACTCCCCTGGTAGTTTCCCATCAAATAAATAAAATTATCCCCAGGTGACCAGAAGCCCCGCCCTCACCCTCAGGGAGGATCACGCCTCCCCCGCCCGGCCCTGACCCTGCCCTCACCTGCCGCCCACCGCCCCCTCCTGCCCACCATCCTGAGCGCCTCAGCCTCACACGGGAGGAGCCTCTCGCCACCAACTCAAACAGTCATGTCAGAAACACGTCCACGACTTGCTTCGATGGGTGACGTTACGTAAACTGTGACTAACAAGGAGCGGCGAAAACAGCCCGGCGGCGCGAAACATTCTCCTGCCCAATGTCAAGTCATGACGAACTGCCTTCACTTCCCCGCCACGTGACGCCCGCTCCTCCCTCCCCCCTTACTACCACCCTGCTGCTTCCCTCTTGTCATCTCTCTCTCTCTCTCTCTCTCTCTCTCTCTCTCTCTCTCTCTCTCTCTTACATCATACATACATTATATATAATACACACACACACACACACACACACACACACACACACACACACACACACACACACACACACACACACACACACACACATACACACACACATATATATATATATATATATATATATATATATATATATATATATATATATATATATATATATATATATATATATATATATATATATATATATATATATATATATATATATATATATATATATATATATATATATATTCTTTGCTATAATTTTGTTTTGGTCTTTTTCCGCGGTCATACTTGAGTTGATGGGTTGTGGTGAGCAGGAGGCGTCGCTGGCTAGGTGAGGAGGAGAGCGAGTGTCCTGGCTGTAGGGTGGCGGCCTCCCCGATACTCATATTTTAGCAAGTGATGTTAATCTGTGTCAAAATTAATTAATACTTGATTACAATTTACTCGTTACGGCGTCGGTCTAGGTGAAGGCGTGCCTTGAACTCTTTTCCCTGAGTCATATCTATTACTCAATGGCAGACAGCCTAAGCCGGGAGGCGCCTCCATAAAGCTGTCTGGTACTAATCATACCGGAGTGGGCGTGATGGACGTGGTCACCGGCGCCCACATCTCCACAGTGAGCAGCACCGGTCACAAGGATACACAGCAGAACTTTGCATAAGACGCACCAATATAGGCCCTAAGAAAATTTTAAGCAAGTCAAGATTCCCACTAAATGTTTACTTATTAATATATTCACGTATTTATTTAAGTTTTAAAGGCTTATTTTTTCACAGATAAACGATTTTACTTATCTCATTTTTCCAACGATGTCCATATTTTCGTAATAAAAAGATCACCAAGTGTTTAAACTAGTACAATTCCTCTTATAAGGACCCGAAATGAAATAACCTTAAAGAAATAAAAAAATAATGAGCTGTATGATAAAACAAACATACCTACACAAGCATCATAATCAGGCGCATTACATCACCACCACAAGAGCAGACGCGGTGTGAATGTAGTCAAAATATAGATAATTGGTGACAGGCGCCGCTAAGTACAGATAATTATCATATTACTTCACAGATCATAAATTTATACCCACTTATTGGAACAACGATCCCCACCGCATGCTAATGAGCGGAAACTCGATTACTATCAAATATCCTGCCACGTGCTTAATGAGGAACGCGTGGAATCCTTCGAGGAAAGAGGGAGAGGGGAGAGACAGGTTCCTACTTTCCCATGCACTATATAAACCTGTCTCACACCTGCAGAGAACACCTGTTCGCCATGCAGGAAAAACCGGTTGAGTAGAGAGGGTCAGTGAGGATCATGAGAGGGTTGCATGACTACACTTCGCGTGTTCCTGACTGTCATGTTACCACTTTACATTATTCCAAACATACACAGATTACATGCGTAACTCCTGTGCATTATTCTTACCCTATACAGTTTTTATCCAAGAATATACATTATTGTAACTATACGCTACTCCTATACTAATAAACACTACACTCTTATTAGTTACTCTAGCAGTATTTCTGTGCATTTGATGTTGTATGTGGCTAATGCACATCCTATTTTAAAACCTAATGATACACCATTTATCATATGATTTGCACTCTATTACTTTTTATTCTACTCCATCATGATTCCTCTTGTGCATCACTCCTGTGTACAGCTTCTTTATGTAATTTCAATGAATTATGTGATAATATTTCAACATAATACTCCTATCCATAGAGACTCCTTTTATTAAACGTATGACTGCTATTTGGTACATATTTTACTAATTACTAAGCACTCTGTCGTGCTTGCAAGTTGCACGATCTAGTTGCTCCCCTAATCTTCAAGACTACTTTTGTGGGTTCAGAGGAACACATCTGAGTTTTTTTTATAAACTTTACTTAATTATATTATTTACAGACATTCACACTGTACGACCCTCCGACAACAACGAAAAACCGCGAAAACCAAGAAAATCTAATCACTATCTCTTCACTCAAGGACCACTCTCAAATACCTCAGATTCTGTCACATTATATCTTGAATTCAAATCGCATTACATAAATAACCTCATTGATGATAACAACTCTCTCTTCACTTAAATTTCTTGAAATGTCTCGGATTTTCATTTCTTCTCGATTTTCCAATCACAAAACCTCTGACACATCTTTACTGGTTTTACAGTCACCAACAATCTTGAAACTGGGAAAAAATTGTAAAATCAATTTAAACTCTCATCTTTCTTGTAGGTGCTTATAAGAATTCCAATCATTATTTCTCGTTATGTTCTTTTTCGTATAGCAGTGAAAGGATTAAAATTACTTCAAATGCATATTCCTCCTACCGTTCCTCAGCCATATGCAAACGAGTCCCATCAAATATCACAGCAGGCAAATGTCAAACTTATCCACAATAATTTGACAATCTTCAACTGCAATATTTAAAAGCAT
>NC_059293.1:14563794-14568794 GCF_017591435.1 Portunus trituberculatus
AGTAGTAGTAGTAGTAGTAGTAGTAGTAGTAGTAGTAGTAGTAGTGGTGGTGGTGGTACTAGCTGTCAATCTCCTTTATTTCGTATTTAAGAAACCATCCCTCTTGCATAAAAAAAAATTATAAATATAATTTACCTTCATATCATGCACACAGTTTCCGAGAATCAAAATACTTTTGTGAAAATATATTAAAACCAATATTAAAATTGCTAAAAATCAATAGTGCATATTTTCTGTCCTTGGTTCATGAATCTGTATCCACGTCACTCGAGATCGTAGCACATTTAGATGACACTAAAATAGTTATACTTTTCCCTTAAAACACTTTGAATTGAAATTAATCCACGTCCTATCTTCAGCCATGGCAAACATGATTTATGTAAAGGGTTTGGTGACGTCATTATCCTCTTACAAAATCTAGTCTAGCAATGTGATGCTTAAACAAGAACTGATTGAAAGCTTCAGTTACTTCATGATTGCTGGTATATGTCGGAAAACCCAATATTCTTTTCAGGGACTTATGATATGCCACCTCAAAAGTCTTACACATTGCACTCTTCACTATCTTATTCGGTTCCCACAGAGGTAGACCATAATCAGAAAGACAAAATGTATTAAAAAGGAACAATAATGTTTGAACAGAAACATGGCTAAAATTTCTATAAACATAATCAAAACGTTGCATAAAGATTATTCAACCTAAATTCCACATCCTGAAGGTCTTCCCATTACTTTGAATCGCATGTAGTAGTAGTAGTAGTAGTAGTAGTAGGAGTAGTAGTAGTAGTAGTAGTAGTAGTAGTAGTAGTAGTAGTAGTAGTAGTAGTAGTAGTAGTAGTAGTAGTAGTAGTAGTAGTAGTAGTAATGGTAGTGGTGGTGGTGATGGTAATGATGGTTTTGGTGGTGGTGTTGATGGTGGTGGTGATATCGATGGTGGTAGTGGTAGTGGTGGAGGTAATAGGAGTGCTAATAGTACTACCAGCAGCAGCACCAATACATAGTAGTAGTAATACATAATAGTAGCAGTAGTACTAGAAGTAAAAGTAGTAGCAGTAGTGGTATCATTATCAACTTTACTATCATTATTGCTGTTATTATTGCTAAGTTGGTTTTCTTCTTATAATTTCAACTAAACCCATCCATACAATAATTAACATACCTTTACTGTCACGGCCTCCACATCATGCAATATAGCTTTTGATGTACGTACATAGTCAGTTTTGCCGCTCATCAAAACCAAACAGCTAACCCACCAAAGCAATCAAAATTAAAAGTTCCTAAGACAGTTACTGAATACACACTGAACAACTCAGAGATATTATGAAGTATAAGACCCAGCTCCGCGATCTTAATACCAGTAAGATGCAACAATTCCGTCGCCTTTTTACAAACAGATAATCTTATGGGAAGGTAAATTAATATTGAGTTAAGGGACAGTCTAAGTGATGCAGAAGGTAATATTCACCCAAGACTCAGTATTTTGAAGAAGAAACAAGACACGCACTGAGAGCCAGAAACAGGAAGACCCAGAGACAAATAAATCAACAGAATTGTACTTTTTTTCGGAGGCTAGAAAGCGAATCACGAGAGTTGTTTGGGTTTGCAGGCTTGAGAGGAGAGTTGTCGCTGTGATAACGCTGAGCAGGATTATCCGGTACACAACTACTTGGAGAACAGAGGATTAGTTCAGCACTATCCTGCCCGTCTATTACACCTGCTCTGAGATACGGCAGGATCTTTTTCACCGAGCACCAATGCCCAAATGTTGTGTCTGACGCTAAACTGATTCCAGCAACGCCTCCACGTCGTCTGTCCGAGAATGAATCTCTCCCGGACGCCTGGACGCAGGAAACGAGCCTCAGGAGAGAAGGAACGTGATTGAAAACGTCATTTTGAGAATGTTTTAGTCGAATAAAAATGACTATTTAATCTTCCCTGAGGTAAAATTTCCTTCAAGATATTTTTCTCGCTCGTCTCCAGAATTACACAATGCCACGTAACCTCGTAAAACTAACACAGTAATTAACTCATTAATCTCCGGAGAAAAAGGGTCTAATTCCCTAAAATGATCTGAACGCACTTCCGTATATGGTTCATAATTGCCTGCGCCAAGAAAACCTCTCGCTTTCACACTATTTTCTATCCAACATCAATGGGTAATGTGAAATTTCGCAATTAGACCATTTGCGAGGAGCTGCCTGAGGGCGTGGACAATGAAGAATGAGACGAACAAAGTGTGAGCCTGCGGAAAGAAAGGAAAGAATAGACAGAAATCTTTCCTGGTGGCGACTAATTTCTGGGCGTTTCGTGTCGCCACACCGCCACGGGAGCCAAGCAATCTGGGCTGTTTTTCCAGAGCAATATCCTGCACCATCCTGAATTCATTCTCCGCTCACCCACACGGCGCTCGCCAACCTGGATCTCATGTCGGGTGAAGAATGAAAGCCAAGATCACACGCCGGTTACATCACCTGCGTCACCTCAGCAGAAAGCAATTACACAGCCACCCTGCTCCACCCTCCTCACCGTGCCCATTACGTGACCAATACCACATCTTTCTGTATGCAAACAAGCCGCCTAAACCAAGGCCAGTAGCACGATAGGACGCCAGGCAGCGGAGACAGGTAACACCTTTGTCACCTGCATGTTTGATGGCTGTTGAGGAGGAGGAAACACCTGTCTGTCGTGCCATGGCGGGACGACACTGTTTCTCCTCCATCTTTAGCTCCCTGACCAAATAAAGAAACACGTGAAGGTTTGTAACAATATTTCTATGTTGGGAAAGACGAACATAAACTCAGCCATGTCCAGTGTATTTCAAGAGCAGCCAAGAAGGACAGGTGTCAGGGCGTCAAGAGCTGTACTGAAGAAAAGACTATACTCTTCCATGGTATTACATTAGAAATAGCAGAGCAAGACATTTCTGGATATTTTTGACGCAAATCAATACATCGCTACTGCCATCCCCTTCCTGCCTAAGAACATATCCAGAGGAGAGCACGGCACAAGCATAAAAATGGAAGCAATGCATACGCAAAAATGTCGAGAACTTGTATCGGGGACTTTTTTTTCCCAGTGCGTGCTGATGCAAGGCTATGAAATGAGGCCAGCACACTAACGGGGGTGGCGGTCTCCCTTCCTTGGGGCAGACACAAGATGCACGAGCTGGTCACCGCCTTCCCAAGACACCCCGCTCCCTGGCGCCCTGCCGCGCTGACACCGCCGCGCCTCAAACTTTCAGCTCAGAAGCGTGTCGCGAGATCTGCCTCCCCATGTCAGCGTCTCTCTCTCGTCCTCTGAGAAAAAGTGCAATGTCGTGAGTGCTGGGATGGATGATGCGAGGAGAGACTGCCTGACCCTCGCCTCAGCTACTGCATTACTACCTTGATGTCGCTTCCAATTACTGTGACCGATCACACTTACCTTCCTCTATAAAGTCTTCGATAAGATAACTTTTAAAGCTATATTGTAATTAAAAATGGACGTGTTTAGCTGCGTAACAGTGGTCTTTGGGATAAATATTACCAGCATATCAGCAACACATAACATGAATTCTGAATTTGTTGCAAAGTGTACGTTTAGAAAATAAGGCCTCAATTCATATAATATCCTTACAACCTACTGTGGTTGTTTTCCTTAAAACTTATTGTATCTCCCTTTAATTATTTTCTTAATTGGCTCACGTCTTTACATTATTACCTCCACATAATGAATCACCAACAACACACTCTGATCTTGTACGCACATTCTAGCGCGAGATTTCTTAAATATAATTAAATCTTATAAGAAGAATTTTCCTATGAATAAGATATCGCGCTTATCTTCATGTTGTCTCTCCAATTTGTTAACTGTATGTCAACAGAAGATTTTTTTTTTCTCATGTAAATATCAACTGAATAAGATAAGAATCTTACAGTGAATAAGATACCATTTCAGCTTTCATACAGTCTATCCAAACTGTTTACTTATTCATCCCTATACCTTTAGACATTATAATGAAATTTTGATCTAGATGTAATTGCATCTACAAATAACAAAACCTGCAGCATTAGGAAAGCCGAGATGATATAAGACTGACTCACAGCGGATACCAAACAAATGTAGATTTTCCTCCTTTCCAAATCAAAATAAAGTGACATTGTGTGATGGAAACCTTGATGCTATCGCGATACACACTGAGTGAATGAAATAATACTTGACTGCAATAATGACATTTTGTGGTCTAATATATGAATGAAAGCAAAGAAAAACATGTGACTCTGAAGATGAAGAATGTGCCACTCAACTTCATGTGTGTGTGTGTGTGTGTGTGTGTGTGTGTGTGTGTGTGTGTGTGTGTGTGTGTGTGTGTGTGTGTGTGTGTGTGTGTGTGTGTGTGTGTGTGTGTGTGTGTAGATGCAGGAATGCACAACAGACGGTAATAATTCAGTTCGTATTGGGACACTGAGTACGTAAAATTCCTCCTTTGGTCAACATTATGTAAATATGAATATTGCTTTTTTTAACGTACTGAAAGTATTTTGTATGCGTTACGCCAAAAATAAATATTATATAACAGTTAAACATTTTACACCCTGAATAAAGAAGAGGAAAAAAGTCACTCACTGGAATTCAATTTGGATAATTTTGTGGGTCTTCTTTTCACGTCTTGGATCGACACCAAAAAATAAGGAAAAATTTGAAAAAAAACATCTTTTAAATTTAAAAATATGAATAAATTCCCTCTCTCTCCCTCTCTCTCTCTCTCTCTCTCTCTCTCTCTCTCTCTCTCTCTCTCTCTCTCTCTCTCCGAAAGGCACATCGACCATGCAAGCGCCTGGCAGAAGTCTAGCAAAAATTTTGTGGGAAGAAAGACGTATTCCCTTGATGAGAAAACAATGATCCCTGAAGCACAAGGCGTCACCAGGCTCAGTATGATTTACAGACAGACAGACAGACACACACACACAGAGAGAGAGAGAGAGAGAGAGAGAGAGAGAGAGAGAGAGAGAGAGAGAGAG
>NC_059293.1:14576294-14578794 GCF_017591435.1 Portunus trituberculatus
GCCGCCACCACCTGCTGCTGCTGCTGCTGCATCCTGGCCTCTCCGCTAGATAATGCAAGATGGCCGCCTTACCAGTGGCTGCGGGTGGACAAGTGTCCGTTCCTCATAACACTGATTCATGCCAGGCGAACACGTCCTGTCCGCGACCCTTAGGAAGTCCCAGCAGTCCCACCAACATGACTCTTCACACCATCCCAAAGACCTTCCTTCCTTCCTTTCCTTCCCTCTCCCCCTTATTCCCCCCTTTCCCTCCCGCGGATCCAGAATATAAACACGGATTAATCCACACAGAAATGACCGTCACAAAGATGCGCCGGGGTGTAATACGTAGACGTTATAAGAACATAAGAATACAAGACGTTATTATGCAATGTCTTTAGGGAAGCGATGCTGAAGAGAAGAACAAGGCCACTGGAAATCCTCTACGTGTCCAAATATACATAATGCAGGTGGAGGCGAGAGAAGAGAGGCGAGGGCTTCATACACTCACACATACACACAGTAGAGGCAAAATGAGAAGCAGTACAGCGCCACAAGATGCTGGTGACTTCTAGATCCTTGTGACTATATGGGGTTTATAAAGGTGGTGTAAAAATGTGTCTTTTTATAGGAAATGGGGAAGGAAGTGACAATGAAAAACCTTTGATATGGTCAGAAAAGTTCTCTTCACAAGGATCACAAACCAGACCCTCGCCCGGCTCCCACCGCCGCCCCCTGCCCCTACACCCCCCCTTCAGAGGGACAAGTCGCGCCGCTCCCTTGCCCTCCCCTCCTGCCCTGCTTGCCTCTGCCCTCCACTATCCCACGGTGAGTAGCGATGTGTGTGTGTGTGTGTGTGTGTGTGTGTGTGTGTGTGTGTGTGTGTGTGTGTGTGTGTGTGTGTGTGTGTGTGTGTGTGTGTGTGTGTGTGTGTGTGTGTACTATATGGTCTTGTGTAGAAAATTTCACTGATGATGATGAATATAATGGATAATAATAATAATAATAATAATAATAATAATAATAATAATAATAATAATAATAATAATAATAATAATAATAATAATAATAATAATAATAATAATAATAATAATAATAATAATAATAATAATAATAATAATAATAATAATAATAATAATAATAATAATAATAATAATAATAATAATAATAATAATAATAACAGTCAATAAATACAAAATAAAATAATAATAACAACAAATAATATTAACGGTAATAGTGATACAAATAAAAACGATAACAACAACAACAATATCAAACAAAGTAGTTAGGTTTCAATAATATTAATGTTTATTATTATTGTCAATACGATTTAATACCATCATTATCATAATCACTAACGTTACTATCAACATCATTAGTGGTTTTATCATCCTTACTCTAATCATTACGAACATTGATGTAATCTTCACAGCCACTGCAATCAATATCATCTTCAATATTTTCATAATCATCTTTATCAAAATGTGATAACAATAACTATCAAAATTAATGAGGAAAAGGAAGAATATTTCTTTACTACAACAAAAAACAACTACTACTACTACTACTACTACTACTACTATTAATAATGATGATAATAATGACAAAATAATAATCATAATAATAATAACGACGATGGTGATAATAATAATAACAATAATAATAATAACAATGATAATAATAATAATAATAATAATAATAATAATAATAATAATAATAAGAAGAAGAAGAAGAAGAAGAAGAAGAGAAAAAGAAAAAGAATAATCATAATAATAATGATGATAAAATAATAATAATAATAATAATAATAATAATAATGATAATAATAATAATAATAATAATAATAATGTAACAAAAACAATAAAAACAACAAAAACCACTACGAAAAAAAGAAAAAAAAATTGATGCGGGAAGAGTGGAGGAGAGCAGCATAATGAGGTGATGATGATGACGAGGATGGTGACGATTAGCCGCCGCTGTTGCCACTGGAATAAATAATTAGCATCACGGCGGCCATTTAATTATGACCTCATAACCAACACTTTGAGTGAGTGACGTGCCTACACTGGGCCAGCCACACACACACACACACACACACACACACACACACACACACACACTCTCTCTCTCTCTCTCTCTCTCTCTCTCTCTCTCTCTCTCTCTCTCTCATACGAGCGACACACTTTCTAAATCACTTCTCTGATATTTCTGTTGTTCCATATTTCAGTGAGTTAATCTAGTAGTTCCTTGGAAATGGTAATGCTTTTATTTCATTTTATATTTCTTTCATTTTTGTTATCTATTTCATTTTTACTTTTTTTTTTTTTTGGAGCTGCAATATTGTTGTGTCCATCTTGATTTATCAGTTCCTCGGAAATATTAATACTTTCAGAGGTCAGTCTATTTATTTATTTTATTTATCTATTTTGGAGTTGGCTTCTTTATATCGACCTTTTATATTTCTAAGGAGTTTTTAGAGGGAGTCAATAATTCCAAATAAACTGGTGGATCCAATGGTTGT
>NC_059293.1:14588794-14613794 GCF_017591435.1 Portunus trituberculatus
CGTGATAAAATTTCTCCGAAGCTCTCATTGTCCAAAGACAGATATATTTGTTAACTTATAGCTCCCTGCCGTAGACGCAACTACTCATTCCCCCGTGGCGTGTAAAGCTAAACAAACTATTCAATACAAATGAATAATGAATCACTTATGAATTATTTACCTACTGGTCATTTATAAAATCCTGGCTATCAAGACTTGAAAGATTAATTCAGTAGCTTCGCAATAACTTATGAAATAAAAGTAAAATGTAATAATAAAAATAAAAATATCCATGGAAATATTATGTAGAGACAATCATCGTAAAATATTTCTTGTCTGCATTTGCAACATCCTTGTTTTTATAGTGATACGCAATAATTTCTTCCTTTAGCATTCTTCATCTGACAAATAGTGATCACACACGAGTATTTACACATGTTGGCACATTTACTCACATCTAGTTTTCTGTGAATATGCTAGAACATTTCGCAACCTTATCTTTCCAAGCATATTTTTTTCTCTTGCATTTCCTTCACATGGCAAATAGTGATCACAACTACCTACACAGACGAGACTTTACATATATCGGCACATTTACTAATATTTACTTTCCTGCTAATATATGAGTGCTAAATTATTTTTCTTCCTAACATCCCCCATATATCATCTTATGATTATTCTTATTTACAATATCATACTAAGCCAAATTTTCTCACAGAATAGCCTTATACAAGAAATCATTCCCTAATTGTCGTCAGTCAACAATTACTATCAAGAACATTTAGACTATATTTTCATCATTCTTTCTCTCTCTCTCTCTCTCTCTTGACTCACACTCGCCTACGAATTATAACAAACTACACCTCTAAAGACTGACAAGAAACACCTTACACACTTCGCGTTTTTATATCCCTTCCATTTCTTTCAATAATAAATACATAGAACATATATTTCACAGACGTATCTCACGAGTTTTCTTTCTTATATACGTTCATTTTTATATAGTCTTAGTGATAGACTTACTAGAGAACTCAAACTTCAATTCTAGAGATCTCTAAAACAATTTTTTTTTATATCAACTTAAAACGTACTTAAGCATACATACGACTTCCTTCTAGCGGCGGGTGTCCCATTGTACTGAAGCACAGCATACTGCATAACACCTGGCACAAATAGAGCACGACACGTAACACCCAACACACCGCAATGAATAACGCAAACACATACAATAAAACTCCCACAGCACTTTATAAACAACAACTAAGAAATACAACACAACACTTTGAAACACACCAGATCACTTATACATATTTACAACACTTCAACATCCAGCACAAACACAACACTCTTATGCACACTTAAAGCACCACATGCCAACACAAACGCCCATATACATCACAACACTTGCAAACCTAACACACCACAAGCGATATTAGATGTGTTAGATGGGGAAAGGTGCAGAATTCATAGTGTTAAATATTCAGCTTCCTCTGACACTTCCATACAGTCCCCTTCATTCTCTCGCCAAGAAGACCATGGAAATGTTTGAGAAAGCAAAGTGCAACTGTTTCATCTTGCGTCTCCTTCCACCTCTAACTTCAACTTCACGCATCCTACTTGTCATCCCATCTATACACCAACACACTACCGGTACAAACAATAGCAATACTCACGAATAAGGAACACTGACGCTCAAAACACGTGCAGCAACATAAGAAAAGAGAGGCAAAAATTGTAGAAAAGCAATGATAATTTGTATCTGAGACGTTCTGCTTTTTTTGACACCGAGAGCTGAGATGGATAAGGAAAAAAAGAGAAAGGAGGTAACAAACAATCAATGATCGTTCTGGAAAACATACCGTGGAAATCGTTGACATCCTTATTATTATTATTATTATCATTATTATTATTACTATTAATGTTGTTGTTATTATTATTATCATTATTATTATCATTGAAGGTATAAGTTAAGAGAGCGATACGGGAGTTATAAAGCGGTTTTGTTCCTGACTAGATCCACCTTTCGCTTCTTCAGGGAACAGATGACGAAAATGAAATCAGTCAGGGATAAACTCAAACCAAATCTCTAGTGTCTCTCTCTTAACCAAAGACCTCAACTTGTCTGAAGGTCTCAACATTATCATTATTATCAGAAGTAGTAATAGTAGTAGTAGTAGTAGTAGTAGTAGTAGTAGTAGTAGTAGTAGTAGTAGTAGTAGTAGTAGTAGTAGTAGTAGTAGTAGTAGTAGTAGTAGTAGTAGTAATGGTGGTGGTGGTGGTTATGGTGGTGTTGATGGTGGTAGAAGCAGTAACATTAGTAGTAGTAGTAGTAGTAGTAGTAGTAGTAGTAGTAGTAGTAGTAGTAGTAGTAGTAGTAGTAGTAGTAGTAGTAGTAGTAGTAGTAGTAGTAGTTGTTGCTGTTGTTGTTGTTGGTGGTGGTGTAATTGTTGTTGTTGTCGTTGTTGTTATGTGTTCCATCTGACACAAAGACAATCAAGCTTACCACTGAACTCACAAGCTGTTTATCCTCACTCTCCACTCACAGGTGAAGCCAAACACCTTGAGATAACATGAACAAAAATACAACAAAACAAAAAAAACATCGTGTATTGATATTCAAGAGGCAAATCAAAATACCCAATAATGAAAAACTCAACGCTGAGTAAAAAAGCTTCTTAGTTTTTCTTCGGTTTCCTCCGCGCGACAACCGAGATGAAAAATAAACAGGAATGATGGCCGAAGCTGAATTTCATAGGCGATAGGAAGCGGACATTGGAATAAAGACAAAAAGTGTGCAGCAAATGGCAGCGTGTTATTCTTAAGGATCACCTCAGGCCGCAGGTGTCCCGTGCCTCCCTCATGGCCGAGCCACCTTGCTTCCCTACAGTGACCGGCTTAGGAATGATTCGGTTGAATATAACTGAGTGGTAAGCAACAAGACGCTGATGGAATGAAAATTAACAATGGACTTTCAATAGTTATTCCACGCAAAAATTAGAAAAAAACAGCCAGAAATAAATAAACAAAGAATGAAATATAAATAAACTAATGAACACGAAAATAGAATTAACGAATAGATATAGATATAAAAATAAATCGAATTAATAAGCCATATCAATTCATGGGTAAAAACATGAATAACAACAATAAATCTACAATAATCGGGTATATAATAGAGAATATGAGACAGGAATTTTTGAACCCATACAATTGAATAAGACATTGAGAGACACTGGCGTTCTACATTCGTCATAATATAGACACACTGCCAAAGACACAACTGCAGTGAGGCGTGTGGAACCACATCAAGGAGAAGTAATATCGAGCAAACTAAGAAGTAATAGACAAGATAGATCGCATTTCAATATTCACTCATTTGTCTGATTTTGTAATTTCGTGATTCAGATTCATTACTAATACAGACATTTTATTGAGTTACTTAGAATATTTAATCATTATTTTGGATATTCTTTTACATGATTTTCGTTTGATACTAGCGTCTTAAGCAGGTCTTCTCTTTTTTACCTTTCTCTTGGTATCCCTCTCGTATATATATATATATATATATATATATATATATATATATATATATATATATATATATATATATATATGAAAACTGCAATGCACTAAACTAATCGCTGTAAAGTTAATGTATAAACTTGCTTTCTATTTTTTTCGTCTGCTTTTTTTTCACGCTATGGCCTATAGGGTCTGTAGGTGTACTTGAAGAGTATGTATAGAAAGCACTGTTCAGCTTATTCACTACATTATCCAAGTCCACAAGTAATGCTTTAGCTCAGTATCCTTTTCTTCTAGTATTATGCCCTACCTATGTCTATTATTCTCCCATCATTACTCTCAAGAAAAGAACTAGCCCATGAAAGATGTCTAAGATCTACTTTATACTAATTAAATATGTGTACCTTACAAAGTTTGTTCCAGATGTCTTAACTATAACATCATTCACTTATCATTACACCTATATCAAGTTATGTCTTAACCTCTTCAGTACTGAGATGCATTTTTATTTGCAATTTTTGGGTATGATTAGACGAATTTATTTACATAAGGAATGGTCTACAGAGGACAGAAGATTAATGGCCAGAATCTTCATTATTTCAATCCCCACATAAGTTTCTGAAGCTGTATAAAATCACCAGATAGTAAGCAAAATTAATATGAAAATGCGTCATGATACTGAAGGGGTTCTTAAACACTAAAACAAATAGCTCCTAATCTTTTACTTGTCCACCACTGGTGTGTTCATACTACACGTTTTACACTTTCAGTCTTAGGTGCATGTATGGCTACTCAAAATGGTAATGTCTTACTGTATAAAATCAGCCACTAAAACTTAATATTGCAACTACTTTCACTCATCATGTACCGATTTATAATTGGTCCCCACTAAGTTCTTAATATATATAGTAGCATTCCATTACTCCATGTGTTAATTTAGGTATGATTTTTAGTCATGGAATTTGTTGGACTTCGCGGCAGCACAACTTAAGAAATTGAGTGTAGACAGCTTGTAAACATTGTCTTTCAGCAATGCTACATTGGTATTTCTGAAGACATTAATATTCTCATGCAGTACAGTGTATATACCTTCCTATATCAAAGGAATTTTTCATTTAGTTTTCCTAAATTCCTTCCATCAAAATAATTTTGTTTCTTAACCTAACGTGATTGACTTCAAAAACCTCACTTTTGATGTAATGTAACTGGCACTGTTTTGTACATGAGCAGGAAAGTATCGTATTCTGCACTTTAATGGTAAACACCTCTGTTGAGTTCTGCGTTCTGAATTTCATTGAATGACGAAAATTTGCTTTATGCTGATTCTATTTCAATATATTTCAATTAGTCACTATATCATAGGACCATAATAAAAGAATATATCTATTGATTAGCTTCCCTACACATGAACACGATCCTGATGAGCCAAAGGCCAAATCATTCAGGCCGTCAGATATGCAAGCACTAGCTCGGTCGCGCCCCACAGACCACAC
This sequence comes from Portunus trituberculatus, assembly GCF_017591435.1. Taxonomy (NCBI): domain Eukaryota; kingdom Metazoa; phylum Arthropoda; class Malacostraca; order Decapoda; family Portunidae; genus Portunus; species Portunus trituberculatus. The sequence goes on from NC_059293.1 coordinate 14,593,789, forward strand.
ACATAATGGGGATTCACCGCCAAGAAAATTTCGCGTCTCGGACACCACCACGTGCTAAGATACAGTCACTTGTTCAAAGATGAGTGACACAATCACTGTTCTACCCGATGTTTCATCTTCCCTGCCTCCCTCAACACTCCCGCGCCCAGAGGAATGCATGGGGGAATTCGAGGCCAAGATGCCGCCGCGTCTGGGCAGCAACCGCGCTTCGCACCACCCCGGCCGGCCAAGCACCATTTCGTGTCGCTTCTCGCCACGCCGCCGACTTATATTGATAAACTGCAACGTGAACACAACAAAGAGTTGTTCATCCATTTACTATCACTTTTTTTTGGATAAGCTACTGAACTGCTACTGTTTTTATGCGAATAAAACATTAGTTTGAAAACATTCTTCTGTAAAAACGTTTCTTTCGTAAATAAATAAAGAACTGGTGTCCCGTGATAAGTTTATTCATTAAGAGCGAGGCACTCGTTTCCACATCATATAAATATTTACGGCACGCTTTGTGCTTTCTTTGTAATGTGATGACTTTTTCACTAACTCTATCTTCTTAGCTCACAAAAGCTTTGCACTGCACGAGGCACAAACACTCACGCTCTTATCGTACTCCATTTCAAGCCTTCAAGCCATGCTCACAAACTTACACAATATATATATATATATATATATATATATATATATATATATATATATATATATATATATATATATATATATATAAAGACGGACAGATGGATAGATAGATGGACAGATAGATAAATGGAGAGAGAGAGAGAGAGAGAGAGAGAGAGAGAGAGAGAGAGAGAGAGAGAGAGAGAGAGAGAGAGAGAGAGAGAGAGAGAGAGAGAGAGAGAGAGAGAGAGAGTCATTCATTATCTTAACTAGACATTCATATCAGGACATGGCCATCAGAATCAATACAAATTTAACTAATATTAATAACATATCAAATGAACCATTGGACTTTGACTACACCAAGTTTCCTTGCAACCAATTGAAACACTGTACATTTTTCTGTAAATGATGGGATTTTTCACACTAATCTAGAATAATGGTTCCTGACTTGAGAAATGAAGCGTTTCCGTCAAGGGAATGCGGACACTGGTACTCTCTCTCACACACACACACACACACACACACAGACAAGGACGCACACAGACACAGACACGGACACACACACACACACACACACACACACACACACACACACACACACACACACACACACACACACACACACACCAAGGAACCTTTCAGTCGTAACCAAGTTCCTCAGATCAAATTTGACTCTCAAGACGTGACGCTCCATCGTGACTGTCGAGTTAAGAATATCAAGCAAACCACTGCTATGTTCTGTCCTGAGGAACACACCAGTGTAGGCTTTACTTTCTTTCAGTGTACCGGAATCCCCACAAGATTTCGCTTAAATAATTTTTCCACTCATAAAGAAGGTTCTTAAGTCGTCTTACATTGCGTAAATTTGCTCAAAATCTATCACAGGATAAAATAATTCGATGTAAAGATTTCAAGGAGGAATATTCGTGAGTGGCATTATCTTGAGTAAAAGTTACAAAGAAACATACTTAGAAACGTCCTTATAAACGACAATTTACTTCACACACGTCTAAGGCATTCACATCAACTTACGCACGGTCTATTACGCCTCAAACTCCTCCCTTCACACACTGCCAGCCTTTCAGTTCACAAACACGAGGCTCTCATCCTACAAGCGCTTCTACGAATATACTCAACCTACATCGTGTGAACCGCCGCGTTCACGATCTTCTCTGTGACATCTTTAACCCACCTTGAGACGTATACGAAGGCACCGAGCCTCTTACGGATCTTGGGTGAGAGCAATGCAGGAGCGTTACGAAGTTAATGAAGAAATACTCCCAGAAATTTAGAACACAAGCGCTTCATTATCTAACCTCCATAATAATTCATGTGACTTCTTAAACCGGCTGCTCGAGATTAAGGCCAGAATTCAGAAACACTTTGCTCTCTCACCATCGCTGCTTTCCAAGGGGTCCAATTCAAGATACTCGAGTTTTTAAGGGTATTTCTATGGTTCTGGTGTTGGATTAACAAGATTTCTAGTTAAGTGAAAGGAGGAACTTCTTAAAAACTCGGCTTGTTGTCTTTGTGGCATTGGAAAATTCTTGTAATGAGAGAGAAGGTGTTTCTGAATATGGACGTAAGGAAGACGAATGCTATCTTGAACTGGTCTTGCAAGGAGACAATATGTTAAAGTTAAGGCGAAAATAGCCCAAAGATAATGAGCATTTGCACTTTATGATTATCTGGCCGCTATCATTCTTGTGACTCCTTAAACTTGCAGCTTTAGACGTGAAGGAATGTAACTCAAGTCCTGTTATTGTTATAGCATTAAAAAATACGATGAATATGTTAAGATTTTAGTAGGAAATGCGCCACTTAGATATAGAATAGTCTCACATCATGATCCTACTTGTAATATCTTTAATTGGCAGGTTGAAAATTGATAAAGCCAGCTAAGATCATGTTTTGTTCTTGCATGACGAGAATATATCAAACTTTAGGAGGACATAACAAAATTCATTAAGAACCCTCGTACATTATGACCCTTTTAGTGACTTTCTTAACCGACTAATTGAGGCATGAAGAAAGGCGATTCGGATCTTATTGTTAACTTTGCATGAGGAAATTATATAGAAAAGCAGTAGGAAATAAGTAAAACAGATAAAAATTAGTTATACATCACATCCTTTGTAGCGAATTTGATAACCAGGAACTTGAGACGTGAAAGGAGGCAACAGAGATCATGTTACGGTTCTTTCAAGAGGGAAATACATTACGATTCACGAGAAAATTTCATGAACAGACAAGAAAATCACTCATATCATAATCTTTCCAATGACTTCTTCAGCAATCAGCTTGAGACGTAAAGGAAGGCAGCTGACCCCATATTACTGTTCCTACATATGGATAAATATATCAAAATTTAGGAGGAAGTAACACAAACAGATGTACTTCCATATTATAAGCATTTCAGTCATCCCATTAACCACCAGATTGAGACGAATAGGAAGGCGACTAAGATCATATTATTGGCTTTACATTGCATCAATACATTACGCTTAACAAAGGAACAATCTGAATAAATGGGCATCACTTCCAGTTTGCATAATAACCAGCTGGCACAAACAACACACCATTATTCTGAGATCATGAGCAAGGAAGAAGAGGAGGAGGAATCGGTAAAGATAGTAACACATAGTAACACAATGAGAGGCATTTTGTTAACATGAAAAGGCCGCTGGTGAAGGGCTACAAAACAAGCCAGGGGATAAAAAAACACTAAATGCCTATCCCCCCTTAAAAAAAGAAATGGGGGTGGAAGCAGCAAGATTCCCGAAAAATGCAAGGTCAATTTAGTTTCTCTTTAGTCATTTTTTTTTAGTTCTTCAAGGGAAAGGTATATAATCAATGCATTCTATCAGTCTTACCTTACCACTTCAGAAACAAGAGTTTTTACAAGAGTTCAGTGACATATATAGAAGCAGTCTCTCAATGATCAAAGTAGACAATAATGTAACAGAGGGAACGAGTGGTCTGCGGAAGTAAACTTAGCAAATTATAGTATACAGTATTCTGGTTGTCAGTCCCAAAAAACACTGAAAAGTAGTCAAATGTTATGGCAACTGTAGGTGGACGCCAAGACCTCAAAACACTTCAAGTTATTCTTCTCCTTTGTTTTCTTTCCTCCTCTTTTCATCTATCGTTCTCTCCTTTCGTCTTTGTCGTTACAAACGTTTATTTAAAAAGCAATTAATTACTCCATACATTAATTTCTCTTTCACCAAAATATATGTATCACATTATAAATTTACAATGAATTTCTAAGCCAGTGGATGGGTGTATTTGAGCAAATGCAAGACAAGACAATTTTTACGCCACATGTAAGACTCCTCTGCTACTCACACCTTTTATCAGCGCCTTACAAGTTACACAAGCAATGAAATATCACACAAGACTCATGGTAATTATGTTACTGCGTATTTACCTTAAGAAGATAGTCAATAACCAAAGGTACTTAAAACTTGATAGATATCTACAATAAAGAGGAAAATGTTGCGGAAAATAATCGCTTTTTTTTATTTTGTCCTGGAACTTCTTAAATATCCTTCCAATGACAAAGAAAGGGAACTCCAGTTATTGACTCATGTTCCTATATTTTTATTTAATCTCGCAAGGTGTAAATATATAAAAACATATGGGAAGACGTAAGAGGCTAGTAAATCTATCCTACACGTGGCACTCTCTGTATGATAATGTTATATGTACTAATGCCCACCTATCATCTCTCCGCATAAACCTGCATAATCTCTTTAAGCTTTAAAATGACCCTGTGATAACAATCTTCTGGCATAAACTATTCCAATCATAAACCGCATTATTTGAGAAAGTAAGATATGCATTCATATAATACACGTTCCGAAACAGATTTCAAGACTTAGTTACAAGCAAACCTCCTCGCTTTTGATGTAACCTGAGTAAGAAGATACTGCCCTTCCTCAAAATCTTATCTACCACTTTATTCAGACCTAGTGCAAGCATATTCTAAAATCGAAAAGATGACTTGAGTAGGAGAACTGTACCCAGAAATCCCTTACTTCTCATATAACCTGTCTTAGGTAATGCCATTTTCACCAAAAAATCATCTTTCACCTTATCAAGAAACTAAGACACAATGAATAAGACTTAAATAATGAGTTTCAACATAATGTGACTTAGAAGATACAGTTTTCTTCTAATAATAACATACCCCTATATCAAAAAAAACAAAATCTAATATAAGCATAATCCACGTTAGAAAAGAAGACTTAACTCTTTCAATACTAGGACATATTTTTACCCTTAAATTTGTGTACTATTATACCATTCTATTGACATTAAGAAGGGTCTATGAAGGTCAGAAAATTAATGGTCTCAGTCTTCAATATTTTAATCCACAAATAAGTTTCTGAAGCAGTAAAACATCACCAAAATGTAACGAGAATGAATATGGAGGTGCATCATGGTACTGTAGGCTTTAAAGAGAGAGATAAAACCACGAATCTCACAATCTTAATATAATCTGATTTCAGAGACACTATTTCTACACGAAGACTCATTTCTCGTCTTATTCATAAATTAAATTCAGGTACAAACATAATCCATATTCCAAGAGGAGACTCAAGAAGCGAGGCACAGCAACAAAGGCCTTACTGTTGATATATTCTGATTTAGAAGATACTGTATTTCCTCCACAAGTCACCGGCAACTTTACATAGTGTTGACAAGGCGACTGGAAAGAAATAGTGGCACACAGCAGAGAGGGATGTGGTGTGGCTGGTACAGGACAAACTGACATGCGAAGAGCAGCAGTAGGAGGAGGAGGAGGAGGAGGAGGAGGAGGAGGAGGAGGAGGAGGAGGAGGAGGAGGAGGAGGAGGAGGAGGAGGAGGAGGAGGAGGAGGAGGAGGAGGAGGAGGAGGAGGAGCAGGAGGAGGAGGGCAGAAGAAAAAAAAAGTGGAGGAAGACGAGGGAAACAAAAATAAAAGTCATGACGATGGAAGAAAAAATTCAAAAGAAAGAAACAGAATAGAGGACGAGGACGAAGAGGATAAAAATAAAGCCAGTGAAGGCGGGACGAGGAAGGATTGATAAGAGTAAAAAGAAAGAACGAAGGACAGGAGGCTGAAGAAGAGGAGAAGCAGGAGGAGGAGGAGGATAAAATGTGTGAAGGAGGAGAAGGAAAAGAAAGAGAAAGATAAAATAAACTGGAGTATGAGGAGGGGAATGAGTAGAAGGAGAAGGAGAAGGAGGATACGAAAGACGGCATGTTAAAGAAAAGAAAGGTAAAGAAGTAGTATTCGTGGTAGAAGAAGCATCATAAGCAGAAATGGCACTAGTAGTAGTAGTAGTAGTAGTAGTAGTAGTAAAAGTAGTAGTAGTAGTAGTAGTAGTAGTAGTAGTAGTAGTAGTAGTAGTAGTAGTAGTAGTAGTAGTAGTAGTAGTAGTAGTAGTAGTAGTAGTAGTAGGAAGAGGAAGAGGAAGAGGAAGAGGAAGAGGAGGAGGAGGAGGAAGAGGAGATGTATGTAAGGCAGAGTACTAGTGTTCACCCTTGGCACTAGTATTCCCTTTCTCTCGCTACCTGATCCACACACACACACACACACACACACACACACACACACACACACACACACACACACACACACATATATACATGTCGCAGTAATCCACAGGAACAGAAACGCCACTAGGAGGTAAGAAGGCAGGGGAAAACACCAACTTGCGTCACACGAGCCACACGCCACAATACCTTCACATATCAAAAAAGAAAGGAAAGAAATATACTAGACAATTTTCCAGACCCCAGTTCAGAATATAATTAAGTTCTCGGAAGATACTAATATTATGGAGAATTTATTACAATTTTTATGTTAACTAACTATATGTGGGAGTCGTGATAAGATGTCTCGCAGCCTTGTGTGGCAAAATTATTCCGGTTATGACGAGGTTCAGATGCCCAGCTGCGCCAGAATTGAGAATGGCGGCGTTGCGGGAAGCGAGGGTCGTCTGGGCATGTCTGGCAGTCTAGTACCCGACCTGCCCTGTGCCTGCTGCCTCGCCCTTCAGGTCCACGTTGGCGGGAAGCAAGACGTGCCGCCGCCTTAACACAAGTTCTAAGATTGCCAAATTTAAGCTCAAATGTGTAAGTTCTGGAATTATTTATATATTTCCTCCTTCTTGTGACATGAGCTGCTTGAGGAAAGAAGTATCAATGGATCTCTGGAGGTGAACTGGTATATGCTGTGCTCTTTTCTCTTTATTTTCCCCTTAGGAGTAACAAGAGGAAGGCCATTTTGTTTCCTCTTTTTTTGTGTCTTGGTCGATCTTCTTCATACGTTTAAGAATTGAAGTGTCATTGAAGCATTGTGAGTATTGTTTCACGCACATATAAATCATCAGCAGACTGATATTATATGAGGAAATTGCTATAAACCGCAAATTCTACTAGGAGACTAGAGGTCATGAGTTTCTTGATAGAAATATGATCCAGTTTCCTTTAACTTGCTGCTTTTGATTTCTAAGATGACAGGCAAACGTATGACACAAGCACCTGGTGGCGTCTTGTGCTTCTTTATTTTTTCTTCTTTATTTATATATTTCTCTAAGTAATTATCTGTATTCACATTGTTAACTTCAAGAGGTGTCAGCGCAATCTCTGGTAATTTTCAGTGTGTTATATACTTTAATGTGTTCTACGATTCCTTTGTATGACTTTCACTGTGCTTTATGCCTTCCTTGATAATTTTCAGTGGTTTTCAATATTTTCTTTGATGCTTTCCAGTGTATTTGTCATAATAGTTTCAAGGTGTGGGTTATATTTTTTTCTCAGATATCTTTTATAAGATTTTTAGTCTTCTTGGTATATTGCAATGTATTTTTCAGTGTGGCTGCGTAGTTTTGTGTTCACTTTCCTCGGTAATTTCTAGTGTGTTCTGTATTTTCCTTGGAAATCATCATTATGTAGTTCCCTGGTTAATATGCAACATATTCTTTACTCTTCTTGTGCAGTTTCTAAGGATGATCTATACGTTGTTCATGTTAGTGTTTTATTGTTTTCTTGGTAGCTTCCAGTGTGTTATGTAGCTTTCTTGTTAATTTTCAGTGTATTCTTTGCTTTCCATTTATAATTTCAAATATGTATTGTAATTTCATTCCTAATTTTCAGTTGTGTTCTATATTTCCATAATTTTCAGTGGCGTTAGGTGTGTCCTTCTTTATCAATGTTCATAAGCAAACTGTATTTCCTTTAGTAGTATTCAGCAGTAACCTGTACTTTCCTTTGCAGTTCTCAGTGCCTGGTAATTCTCCTACCCATTCTGATTGTGCCACGGATCTTTCGTGGTCATTTCCATCCTGAGCTATCCTTCCATATCGACCATAAGAAATCTGAAGTCAAACCTGAGCCTGTTGCCTACTCCCTTTTACCCTAATATAGCGAAACGTGTTGCAGCAATATGTGTTTGTGTGTCCGCTTTACTTTGGGAAGGTTACTAATGACTTTCCTGGAACGAGCGGTACTTGGCACAGATCTAAGACTAAACAGGCACTGGCAGGCAAGCGTAGCAGGTGTAGAAAGGCAGCAAAGATTCACACGGCTCTTCCTTGCTTTTCCAGAAAGCACAGAATGCAAAATTAAAAACTAGAGAGAGGATTAAGTAGAATATGTGTGTAAAGAGACTTGCGGTGCCTCTTAGAACTGTCAGGATGAGAAGGAAATAATTATCTGTGCTGGTTATAGTAGTGCTTTGTGTCCTTAAGATGTCCTTGAATAAAGGCAGTTATCCTTCCACTCTTTTGAGAATTGTTTTATTCTTCACTGGTTTCTTCAGTAGTTTTTTTCTTATTCATTCTTTTATTTCGTTTCAGTCTTCCAGGTAGATGTGAAGTAACACTAGTAAAAGGCAATGCAGGCACGCTATTTGTTTACGAAAGACAGGTGAAAATGATTCTGTATTCTTCCATTAATCATCATGTATCTAATTTCTTCTTGGCCTTTTCGCAGCTTTCTTCAAGACCTTCGATTATACTAAGTGTATCCTTTCCTGATTTTATTTGTGTTATCCACCATTCATCTGAAACCTCTTACTCAAGACATAAGCATCCCCCGTTGGACAGCTCCTAGAGTGACACCCAGTACTCATAGGAACCTTAGGATATTGGATGAGGACCTGGCAGTTTGGCCTTCTTCCTTTATTCTTATCTTAGACATTTGAATAATCCTCACATTGATCTCAGACAAGAGGAGAAGTATGTAAAACAAATTGTTGACAGATAGTTAATCTAGTCGTCACCATTGAGTGTGTGTTTGCAATGTACTCAGATAATTTTTGAAGTACTGCACGAAGTAACATGTTACCGCTCTGTTTCTTACACACTGAGATTCCACCACAATAAATGGAGGCAGCCGGGTGAATCAGTAAGATGCATGCCAGTGATAGGCCAAGACACGGGCTGCTTCGAATGTCTTGGTTGTGTCCTTCATAAAAAATGGTGCGTTCTACAACAGTCTGACCTGATTCTTCGTGTTACGAGACTGTGAACAAGATTCCACCTTGCTGGCATTCACGAAAGGCAAAAACATGTGTTGGGATGGGCCTGGTGTTGTCTTGACCAACTGTTCTAATAAAAAAAACTCCACGAATCTACTTCAAGAAGGTTTTCTTTTATAGTTGCGATTCATTCAGCGGTATTTCAAGGCACATCAGATGTTATCAAGGCGACTGTTCCTGCCTAGCTTGTGGGAAAAGAATACAATTATCTATACATATGACCTGATTCTGCTCACTGTGAACAAAACACAACACGCGGCAGTGGGAATCTAAGTAATTCCATGGCTGGACATTATCAAGACATGTTACAAAATTACTTGTAATGGAGTCTTCATGTCTCCAAGACACTCCGGGGAACAGACGTGAAAATATTCTTTTTCTTTTACTTCTCTCTTCCTTTTGTAAATAGTTTTTGTTCGTTTTTTTCCCTCTTCCTCCTCCATTTTCTCGTATAGTGTCATGTATATTTTTTTCTCGTACTTCCTCTTTTTCTTTTTTCTTCCTTAACTTTCTTGTCTTCACTTTATTTATTTGCTTTTCTTTTCCCCGCATCGTCTTGAGTACCAATGGTACAACATTATCAACGCATCACAATACCTGCTACACTTAAGATGAAATAGTACCGAGCGGTGCCACAACACGCACTGAAGGAATAACAGTGATCTTCAGAAGACTGACTGCGACGGACAGCCACACACTCAGTGAAGGAAAGGCTAAGAAATAATAATGATGAAAGATCAACGATGCATGTGTCTGGCACTAAAAAGACATCTATAAAGTGCCTCGACGTATCTTTCCGAAATAACTTCTTCAAAATATTTGTCTTAATCTGTTTATTCCAACTACGGAGAAAGTCTTCCTTTCATATCAGTATATTCCGTTGTGTATCATTGTAATTGCAATATAGTTCAATTCTAATTGCCGCATTTCCCAACTCTCCTATCTAGCAGCGTACAATAATGAGGAGAGCGCCGCCGCTGTCTTACCGGGGCGGGAGGACGACACCTTGCGTGACGGCTTGAGATAAGGCTGGTGAAGAGGGCTCCTGTGAGACAGGTGTCCGTCAGCGCCGCCACGCCGCCACACACTAGTGCCTGGGAGACATGATGGATGGACGGGTTGACAAATAATCAAGATAGATAATGTAGAACCAGAAGTCAAGAGTAAGTTGTTCTGTCAGCTTGGGTCACTCAGGCGCCACACTGGCCGGTATCTTAAGCCACTTCCCAGCTCTCTCAGGTCACGCTCTTCAGAGTTGCCAGGATGCTGTTGATTGAATCTTTGCCTCCCTAATTACTTGCATTTTATATTAATTTCATGACTGATTTAATATTCTATTTTATAATCTTTATATCAGTCATCGGTCTTATTCATGAATCTTGATCATTTCGGCAGTACTGTTGCTGATCTCTAATATCCAGCTTCTTTCCATAAAGGCTTGATTCTCTACACATTCTGTAATGCAGACCGCAAGTTTTTACTCCTTAGAGAAGTGTAGATTAAGAGGCATCTAATAGAGACATTCAAAAGCTATAAGACATATGTAACAAAATGTATTACATCATCACAGTTAGTAATCAGGATAATACAAAAGAATAACGTGTTCTTAAGTTCTTATGAGCATCGTCACTCATCTCCGACTTCCTTATATAAGATATTATCACTGATGGTTGAGAAAAAGGCTTTTGTTTCTGTATATACATTTCTTTATTATATTTTCATTCCTTAACTTCATTAATACACGCTAAAGAAGTAAATATTATGGCAGTGCAGTCGTTTTTTTCTTTTCGTCATTTTCTCTCTCCATAGTCATAGCTTTCTTTGTGTCCTGACGTCTTGTCGCTGAGGTCACGTCGCTTCCACACAAACGCTCCACGAGTCTTGTGATGTGTTCTTCAATTCCTCTTAGACGTGTTTCATTTCTTTTAGTCGCAACGTGTCCAAACCTAGCTCTTCTTTCTTCCTTCGTCTCCTTTCTTCAACTTATTCTCCTCCTCGTTCTCCTCCCTCCTCCCTCTGTTCTCTCTTTTCCTTTTTTTTCTTATATTTTATTTTTTCCTATTTTTTCTTCATTCCTCCCAACTTTCATTTCATTCTCCATCTCCTCGTACTTTTCATCCTTCTTTTTATTTATATTTCATCTATTTTCCTTATATATTCTCTCTCTCTTCTAGTCTAGACCATTCTTTAACCTCCTACTCTTCCTTCTCCTCCACCCCTTATTTTTCCTCCTACTACTCCTCCTCCTTGCCCTGTTCCTCCTCCTGCAGTTTTTCTTACATTTTTTTGACATTGATTTTTCTTTCTTCTCCTTATCAGTTTCCTCCTCCTCCATCTCCTCTTCCTTCTCCTTTTCATTTCTCTCATCAACATTTCATTTATTTTTCTTTTCTCTCCCTTCTTAATCTTCCACCTCATCCTCTTTTCTTTCCTTTCCTTCTTCTCCCGTGGTTTGCATGAGGCATTATCCTCAAGCATCGCCCACGCCAACGTCTCCCCTCCATTAGTCTAAGTTCTCAGTCTTTCATCCTCGATTACTGGCTAAGAAGAAAGTTAACCTGCTTTATGAACCTGAAGATGATCTCTATAGCTCTGCCTCATTACCAATCCCTCATTGCTTTCTGACACATCTTTCCTTGATCCCTAACCTCATTGTGACATTTATTTTTTGTTCCACAATTAAACGTAACATTGGCCACAAATTGCAGAACTTATCTTTTCAGTGATTTGCTTCCACATATAAGCTTATAAAAACTTTCATGCATCGTCTTTAGAGTCGATAATTGTTACATATTACAGGGAGAAGGTTATATACTTCAGACAATATATATTATCTTATAACACGATTTATTTGAAGATAGGCAGCTCAAATAAGTTTGTATTCCTAGATATTTGAGCTCTTTACTCGATTCTTTGTAACAGGATCTACGTAGTACAAGTGATAAGGATTTTTAAAGTGTTTTCATGATCTCATTGTTAGTTTAACAAAGGTTTACATCATCAGTGAAGAAAGCATCATGAGAACCTTACTTGTTTTCTTTGTGGGCTCTGAGAACTGAACGAATATCATCTCACGTCATCAGCTGTTGACTTAAAGTATTTCACTTCAACATGACGTTACTTTTCAACATGACTTGATTAACTGGAATACTTAACTTTGAAACATTTTGATATAAACGATAATGAATAAAATAAACAGAAGAATAAAAACAGCATCACCTCAATAAAACTTCGTTAACTGAAACATATCATCTCTTAACATGATTTTTTAGATTAAAATACATCTCCTTGGTACTCCTTGGTTAATCAAAGAGATTACCTTAGTACTACTTCATATGCTAAACAGTTACATCATAGCATAATTTGGTGACCTAAATAAAACACGCCTCACAACAACACACGGTTATAGCAAATTAAAAATTCAAAATAACACCAATACACCATATTTGCGATTAGTGTCTCACAATACATCCTGGTGACTGGAAAAAGAGCTAAAAGACATGCCATCACAGCATCACAGCACCACTCAGCCACACCAGACCACCTCGGCCACGGCGCCAGTGGAAGGAAGGAACGAAGGAAGGGTATGCGTGGAAATGCGTCACCATTAGAGAAGAAAATGCGTTGTTATTAGAAGTGAAATGTGACGGTAATTCAACATGACGTAATTTCCTTACTTAGGTTGAATATGAATGATATGATACGTTCGTCTTATATTTTTTGTTAGTGTTTGTTATTTTATTGAAGGAATTGACGCTTTATCAAATGGTATATTCCATGAAGCAATATCATAATCTCAAGCAAGACTCTCCTCGGATTACGTTGCTTGCAGGTGTCAGAAAGGCCAGTGCTACGTGCAAAATTTTACGTTTAAATGCGAAATCCAAGAACATTCACACTTTCCTGTTTCTGTTGAGCGCAAGGCGTGGCTCTGGCGCTGTTTGCCAACGTCAGTCAGGTTTTAGGAAACATTGTGAAAAATCGCGAGTATGCTTCACGCCGATTCATGCCAAGGTAAGGCAAACCTGCGTCAGAAGCCTGCCAGGGCCTGGCGTGTTCTGGTTTATTCCGCGCCTGCTGTTATTATATTACTATTAGTAAGGCGAGGAAGGCTGCCTGTCTTTGTATAACACACACACACACACACACACACACACACACATTTTCAATTAGGGAGTGAGACTATTCAGGTTGTTAAGAAAGGGAGTTGGCTCTTAAGGAACAGGCAACCAGGGCTCTGTATTCCATCATTGGTACTTCACGTAAATATGACTTGCCAGTTGATATTCAAATAGAACTGTTTAAAACGATGGTTGTACCTGTACTTACATATGGCTGTGAAATATGGGGTGATTGTACTATAAGGAAATAGAATTACTACATATGAAGTTTTTGAAGCACGTTTTGTATGTACATAGATACACCAGCACAGACATGGTATACGGTGAACTAGGGGTTTACCCTCTTGATATAACTATTAAGTGTAAGATGATAAGTTATTGGTCTAGGTTAGTGACGGGAAAGAACACTAAATTAAGTTATATAATGTATAATTGCTTATTACAGTTATATACGAGCGGTCTGTATTTGTCACCATGGATAGAATACATCAAAAATATTTGTATAGAGTGTGGAATGTCATGGGTGTGGATGGCGCAGACAGTTAGTAACCCTAAATGGTTCAGAAAAGCGATTGAACAAAAATTAAAAGACTTATGGATAAACAAGTGGTACGAAAACATATCAAATAAAGGTATTTGTAATACTTACAAATTATATAAAGAAATTTATGGAATTGAAGAATACCTGCTTAAACTTAATAAAAATAATCGTATAAGTTTGTCAAAGCTTCGCACGGAAATAATAAATTACCAATCATTGTTGGTAGATATAATCAAACAGACAGAGAGGTGCGTTATTGTACTAAATGTAATAATGAATTGATAGGGGATGAATACCATGCTTTGTTGATTTGTCAAAATCAAGAAATTCTTCAATTGAGAAATAGATACATACCCGAATATTATAGATTGCAACCAAATAATTTTAAATTTGTCAAGCTGATGCAAAGTGGTAATGTAAACTTGTTAATAAATCTGGCACAGTTTATTAATGCATTGTTGCGAATGTTTAGGTGATACATAAGATTATGTACATATTGAGGGGCTGTGCTCCATACTTTGTAAAAAGTCTGAGCAATACACACACACACACACACACACACACACACACACAAAGGGAGCAGTGGTGGCCTCCTCCCACGCCACAGTGAGGTCACAGATCCTCGACCTGCGTCCATACAGCCGCCTGGCCCTTCATCAAAGGTTTCCCTGCTTACAGAAACTCTTAAATATCTCAGTCCGGTAGAGATATCAAACTCCACATCTCTCAGATACACTCTACTTACACTTACACACATACACACACACACACACACACACACACACACACACACACACACACACACACACACACACACATACACATATCTTAGATCCTGAGATTTGTTATTGGTCATGCACATATTCTGTGTCCGGCGCAAGTCCATTTTTTGTGTTTTTATTCAGCGTATCTTCTTCACCAAATAACTATTTCATATCTCTTACGGGGGACGCCATTTCGGTTCAGTTTTCGTCTTCCTTTTTTCGTCCGGATCCTCAGATACGCGACATGGGGAAAACATGTCAGCAGACCTCCCCGTGTCGCGGCTTGGCTGCACACACACACATACACACACACACACACACACACACACACACACACACACACACACACACACACACACACACACACACACACATCTAACAAGGACATGGAGGCAGCCACCTTCTGAGTCCCACGCGCCAGTGTTTAGTGATCGAGGATATTCATTGATTTATAATAAATAGGCAGAAAAAAAAAACTTGTGATTCACAAAATGAAGATTGAACAAAACCGTTTTTCCACGAAAGAATAACATAAAATAAACAATCATTTTTTTTATTTAAACTATATAAGGAGGTTTCACTTTGCTGCACCATATGAACACACACACACACACACACACACACACACACACACACACACACACACACACACACTCCTGTCCTAGCCAAGAGAGCGTGCCAGGTCACACCCAGCCTCGCCCCACAGCGCCAGAGGGACACAGGGCGCGTCTCGTCTCCCCTCACGCAGCGTCTTAACACCCTCCGGAAGTGACTTAATCTTTCCTTCCGACTCTCGACACTTACTCGGAGTTAAGAGCAACAAATGTACATGCTAGTTTGAATAATTATTTACGTATTTTCTAGGTGGAGTATTTCTTGGTGACTTACATTATACACAATGAATAATTACCTACTTCTTACTTGATTAATTGAGAAAAGTAATTTGTGTGATCTATCATTCTTCAGTAAAAGACATCGAGAAAAAGAAACCTACTGACTCATTTAGAGCAAAGATATACACATACGAGGTTTCACTATAGAGAACCATTGTCATTTCACTGCCTTTATCGTATCACTATCACTGTTATCACTATTCTAAGTTATCTTTGTATATCCAGGATACATAAAAAATAGAAAGCCATTATGAAAACAGAAAAAAACATTGTTACTTCAATCCCTTGCTGATATTACCATCAGTACTATTACAATCCTAAGTAATTCAAGAGCACCCAATATATATATATATATATATATATATATATATATATATATATATATATATATATATATATATATATATATATATATATATATATATTATCACATCATCCTAATTATTAACACCATATTCATCTACCCACTACCATTGCTGCCATTGCTTCACTAAGTCTTCGTAGAGCCACAAAGCAGGACTGCGTACCATAACCACAAATAAAGAGCGACGAAAACTCCTGGAGCATGATTCTCGAATGATTTTATATATCTATCTTTTCGTGGTACTTTTCTTCATGGAAATCATTGAGTAAAGAAAAGAAAGACTCAGGCAATGAATCGCTGAAATACATTCTATTTAAATTAACAGAAATCCAGAATGAAAACAAAGCATAAATTAAAATCACATATATTCATCTCATCACCGCTTTCATCTTCAAGCATCCTGCTCAGAAAAGGAAAAGATCAAGGTAATGACGCTCTCAGACATATTCTACTAAGAAGAATCTTGGTTTACATTATGAAAAAAACATGAAGCCCCTATAAGAAAGATCTGCAAAGCGTACAAAATGACCAGTATGGTTATCAAATGTGTTTTTCCCAATAATGATATAATAGACCTCCTGTTAAGCCATCACTAGAATCACGAAAACACCTTTGAAAACCCGAACAACTTCCACTATACAAATTTTTAAACTAAGCAAAACAAGAAGCCTCAACAACAAACACTACGAACACTAACCTATGAATCAGATCCTAAGTTAGTGACGACACGACGAAGGATCACATACACTAAAATCGCAGGCCAGGAGAGGTCTTGCCCTAACATCAACCCGCCTCTCGGGGCAAGATGAAAGTGGAACAAATTTTTAAGAGTCAATAGGAGTATGTGTAAAGGAAGCAGGAAGATATTTATAAAGGCTGCAGTAAACTCTTTGAAGTGAGTGGTAACGATGCGTATGAGGCGAAGAGGAGGGCCCGTGTGTGCTGTGATGAGCAGGACGATACCCAGGCAGCCAGCAAAAGAAAGAGAGAGAGAGAGAGAGAGAGAGAGAGAGAGAGAGAGAGAGAGAGAGAGAGAGAGAGAGAGAGAGAGAGAGAGAGAGAGAGAGAGAGAGAGAGAGAGAGAGAGAGAAAGGCAACGGAAAGATATGAGGGCAGAAGGAATGAGAGAAGAGTGAGGGAAGTAGCAAATGGAAGCGGAGGAGGACAATGCAAAATAACCGAAGCAAAATTAGTTCAAGCAGCAGGAGGAGTATGAAGTAGTGAATATGTGAACCGAGCACCGCCCTCGCTCTCCTCTCTCTCCCCCTTTCAGATCTATTGCTTCTGCCTCGTCGATATCAGAATAAAAGCAAGAATCGTCCTCACAGTCACCTTCAAGTGAAACCCCCGGAGCAGGAGCGCCTTCTGCCTCTAGGGACACGAGCGACTGTATTGCCGGGCCTAGGAGACTTGGGTGTAAATTATTGACATGTGGCGTAATAAGACTACCTTGGGCCTTGGAGGGAAGACAAGACGGTGACATGTACCTGAGAGCGCCAGCAGGTCACTCAGCTCCTGCAAGATATGTAAGCACCACCAACCCGTTCTGGAAAAGTGCACCCAGAACAAGAGGGGAGGATGAAATTCTTTAAGACGCGATGCCATACCAGGGTGAACTCTTTGAACTCAGCTGGTGCTCGAGGCTGTTTTATATCCTTCCAAGATCCACATTCTTATCTTTTCCTGATGAAATTTAATATCGTATTTATATATGTTTGCTTTCTTCTAAGCTTGTTCTTCTTTGTATCCTTCAAGTGTACAATGCTTAACACTTAGTTGCTTCCTAGTTCCGAGTGCTCATCTCCAGTTTACCAAGTAGTGATGTCACGAAATCCTGCCAGATTCTTGTCTATGAATCTAACCAAAAATAATATATGAACTGCTCTCTGCATTCAGCAATCTCAAAAGAGGTCATGAAATTCGTTGTCTTTTATGCATATCAATAATCGAACAAGAATGAATATGTGGACTAAGAATCTGTTTTATGTTAAGACCTCCATGATGACCAAGAACAGGGGATGCGTCAAGTAGAGATAGTCCCCAGATGTTTTACTTTCTGTCTGGAATGATTTATAGAATACGCATGACAACTATTTCGAGGAATCTTACACATGCTGCAAGAGTCAAGTTGAAGTAGCTATTTGTTGTTAGAGGTGCAGCTTGATCTTAGTAGTAGCATTACTGCAATAATTACAGCAAAGATACGGAAGACAAAGAAGAAAAATATTATTCATAAAAAATTGCGCAAAGATTATAAATATATTCATAATAATTCTATATGGCAAAACTGAGTTTGTGGAACAATACTTTTTAATACTTATTTCAGAGAGCCCCTGGGAGTATATTTGCACGGAAATCAATTAACAATAAAACCAGGAATTATTTCCAGTGTGTTTCTACTTTCAAACATCACCTGCGACACCTTTTATTGGTGTCATATACAATTTCTTGTCTTCACTGAGCCTATTAAAAATTACAAACTAGGATTCCTCTCTTTATTTTGAGTATCGTTCATAGACAATAGCAGTATATTTATATCTATTTATTCAATTATTTATTTATTTATTTATTCACTTATATGTCAACAATTTATGACATATTCTTGTCGTGTCAACGCGCCCCGCAACTCCATTTTTCTTACGCTGCCTTTCGTTTAAGAATGTGCTCCTATATCTCCTTAATGAACATTTTTTTTATGTCTTTGATCCAATATTTCATTATCTTTCATAGTTTTTTCCTATTCATCCTTTCAACAAATATTTCATTCTCTGTCTCTTAATATCATTGTTTTCTTTCTTCAATCTTCCATCTGACATTTATCATCTCGTTAGATTTATGAACTTTTTTCTAACTTCTATCCTAAAATCTTATTATCTCGAGAAATTATTGTACTCTTCCTTTTACTTCTCACCTAACCTCTTATTCTCTCTGAATCTCATGTTCCTTCTTCTGACTTTCTCTCCCTGGTTCTCATCATTCCTGTCAAAACCTAACCCCTGAACCCTCATCCCTTGCCACCATAGACACCACCACCACCACCGCATGATGTGAAGGACACGGGCCAGCCAAGGTTCACTCTTCATCCTCCTTTCTTGGGGCGGGGTCGCTCCTTGCAGTCAGCGTCCCTCTCCTCTCCCCTTTTAGATGTATTGCTTCTGCCTCGTCGACGTCGGAATAAAAGCTAGAATAGTGCTCACCTTCACCCTCGAGCTTCTCCCCTTCGCAGCAATCTCAGTTCTGATTATCATTATCCCCGGAGACTCTGTGACACAGGGAAAATCAGCATAATGTTTCCGCAGTGTGTCACCCTCGCACACCTCACCTTAACGCCTCACTCGCCACCCGCTCCACACAAACCCCAACAGACACGTGTTAGCAGCGATGAAAGGTGAACACCAAGTTGATTCCAGGTGAGAAAAGAGTGACACCAATGATCTCAGGAGGGGACACACAGCAGCAGGGCAGGTTTTGCATGATGGAGTCGAGGGATTATTTCCCATTAGGCAATTCATGGCGACACCAAATCTTGATAGGTTATTGCTCTGCCACGTCTGGTATTTAAAACAGCCCAGAGCTTGAATGTACAAATACCCTCTATTAATAAATTCATAAGTCATATTCCAATTTAACTCATTAAAACTTCAATAAATACGACTTATATTCATTGCTAAAAAGCATTTAAATAGAATTCACAAAATTTTTTCTTGAGGGACAAGTGATTACAATGTCAGGTATTTATAAACCATCTATTGTAATACTCTAGATAGGAATCATCCATCTTATAATTCTAAATCTGCAGTTTCTTGCCTCCGAATTAGCCTTTAAAATTTTTCTATGCCTTACTCAAGATTTGTCGCTGAAAACGGTGTCCTTACTGAATATTTGATTTACAAAAAATTGTAAACGTGTGTGTGTGTGTGTGTGTGTGTGTGTGTGTGTGTGTGTGTGTGTGTGTGTGTGTGTGTGTGTGTGTGTGTGTGTGTGTGTGTGTGTGTGTAGTAAACCTATCTTCGCTCATCTACACGGCTAAGTAATGTCTTTGACTAAACTTTCTTAACATATCACCAAAGAATTCACCACCACCGGACAGCAACAAGACCGTACCGGTGTAACTCATACAACCCGTTAACCATCCATGACAACAGCTCATGCTACTGACAACTTACATGACA
>NC_059293.1:14621294-14633794 GCF_017591435.1 Portunus trituberculatus
TTCGCGTAAGATGAAGTGGCTTACTCATATAGACATTTAATAGAACACTCATTGTAAAATTATATCAATCGCAATATCAATTTAAGACAAAATCTTATAAATTCTTAATATTAGCAAGCAAATTATTAATCAAACGAAAATTTGAATTGAAAATAAGGAAAAAATAAATGCATAATCTAAAACAAATACTGCGATTCCTAAATTGAAATACCACAAAACATGTCAAATAAAGATGTGAAACACAAATCAGCTAAGAATAAAACAATTATAACATTCTTAAAATTATATTCATAATCAAAAACGAAAACCAAGATCAAAAGGTGCACGATAACCTAACAGAAAGAACAATACCTGTGATTTTCTCAAGGAACATTTCAGGAACATATTACCCCTATTTGATTAGTAATATTTGAAGACTGTAATATCAAGTTATTTTAGACTAGTGAAGCTGATCATGAGCGGCATTTAGTTCGGGATCAATTTTCATCGGTGAATGTTCATAGAAGCAATTTTCTTGGGTGAAATTTATATAAGAGCAGTGAAGCCAAAGGAGATAAGGGAAAGTCATCGAGTGGAGAGGCTGAGGAGGAGAGCGAGGTCATCATACTAAATCTTGTGCAGCGATGTCTCTCTAATGTGCCAAGTGTCAAGTGTAGTGCCAACTGAAGGAATTAATACTGGTACTCCTTATCTCTCTAATGCCGGAGAGGGAAGCGCTCCAGCAAGACCTTTAGACTGGCTATGGTGTTCGGGAGGTGGTAATGGCGGTGGTGGGAGTCCTGGTAATATGAGAAGTTCCTTGAAATTCCCGTCAAGCAAATTCACCTTAAGAACATTCTATCCCACGAAATTTACCCTGAAAAATTACTCCATAGATAAGAAAGAAATTGGGGTGGTGGTGGTGGTGGTGATGCTGGTGGCGGTGATATGGTTTCTCCAAGTTTTCCCTAACCGAATTCCTCCCCATCCTACAAGATTTCCTTAAGAATAATCGCATGTTTAAAAATAAGCTACAGTTGTCTATAGTTACGTTAGATCGTGGTCTTTTTCATAAAGGCAATTTTTATAGTAAGGTTATCGAAAGGGAATCTTCGTAGGGTACTTTTGAGTGATTTTGGCGGTGAAGGTGGTTGCAAGGTCCATGTTCTAAGGTACACTTTCTATCCTTTAGAAAGCATAAAAGCTACTAATTCATTTGCACTCTAGCATCTCTATAGTCACACGTCAGTTATTTCATATGCAATATATTTTCAATTTACCTGCTTATCTTATAATCTGCCATATTCCAACAATCTCAAGCTATACTTATTCATTTGCAATTTATTCATCATCCACTTACAATTACTTCTTTTCACTTAATTTTCTTTCTCTCTTATTTGTTGAACTTATCATCAGTCAAGTTTAAAGTAACAAACTATATCGATATATCAGCAATTTACTTATCACTCACATTTAATTTTATCGTTTACTTGCATCACTAAGAAAAGCAACACTTCTCATAAAAGTCTGTTGTAAGAAGTCAAGGTTGAAATTTTTATGAATGCGATATAAGGAAACAGAATGACGTGAGAATGCGATCCAAGGACGCAAACTGACGTGTGTATCCACCTCGATAAGGAGCAATACGCCAAAGACGATGGGCGGAGGAGGGTGAGTGGTGGGGGCGGCATGTTGGGTGGAGGAGGCACGCGTCGCCCACCAGACCCCACACGCCCTGGCACGCCGCTCACACGACGCTGACGAGAAGTACAAATATTTAATGACTTCAATAATTACCACTGCCGTCACACCATTTTTTCATCAACCGTGAATGACAAACCGCGAACCAAAAAAAGGGGGAAATATTAAGTTGGATGTCAAAAATACCAATAATATTTTATCAGACGCGTTAATGATCAAAATATTGTTCTGCATTAAATGTGGACCATCGGGTCTGGCTCAAGTGGGATGGAGTTTTATCATGTCCCGCTATGATGACGCGGACAGAATTTGTTTATAATATTTGTGAACATTAGAAAATATTGTGCAATGTTCCTTAAATTCAATTAGATAATTTGAACTTAAAAAACACATATAAATTGCTCACAAGTATTGCACCTACGAGTACGAGCGTGGTGCATATCATCTAAAATTATACATACATATATATAAAAAAAAAAACACTATATCTACAACCATGAATATATATACACTAACGCAAACATGTTACCGATTTTTCCTCTACTGTTCCTCACTCTTTCGCTCTTTTACAACATTAACGGTGGAAAGAAATGAGATACAAGGATGAAGCAGAACGTATCGAGCAGCAAGACAGCCGGGGCAGGAGGGAGCAGCAGGGCGCCTGGACACCCGCACACGACGCGCTGATGGAAACGATGATGATGAATTGATGGGGTTGTCGGACACTGATAATTTCGCCTCGCAGCCAAATTTCCAGTCCATCCCGAAAGGCAGGAAATATAAATAACCCGATGGGAGGAAACACGGCGGGGTTCGGGAGGATGATGAAGAAACCCACCTGCCTACAAAGCATCCCTGGCCACTGCTAATACGGTTCAGTCAATTTTCATTACAGGTGAGTCTCCATTATTCTTTTCCTCGCCATCATGGAGGAGGCACAGGTGTCAGGTGCGGTGGTGGTGGTGGTGGTGGTGGTGTTATGGTGGTGGAGGTGGTAGTGGTGTGGTGCTTTTAGTTTTTCTTTGCTTGTTGTTCTTCTTGATGATGAGGTTATTACTTTTGGTGGTGATTATGATCGTGGAGGTGGTGTGTAGTGGTGTCGTGTCGTAGTGCAGTGGTGGTAGAGGTGGTGATGATGATGCTGGTTGTGGTGGTGGAGCAGTGTGACGTGACGTGGTGATGACAATAATGGATGCTTCTAGTTTTACGTTACTTCCACTGTGTGTTGATGTTAATATTACTATTTTTGGTGGTGGTGGTGGAGGAGGAGGCGGCAGTAGTAGTAGAAGAGATGGTGGAAATGATGGTGGTAGTGGCATAGTGTAGTGATGACTGTAATGGATGCCTTCAGTCTTGCTTTGTTTTTGCTGCGTGTTGATATTATTGTTGCTTTTGGTGGTGGTGGTGCTGGTGGTGGTAGTGTTGGTGGTGGACACGATGGTTGTGGTAATGGAGAAGGAAGAAAAGGACGCAGAGCCGGGCGTGGAGGAGGTGGTGGCGGCGCCTCTGAGGGAGAGGAAACACGGTCCCAGCCATGTCCATGTCCTCCCTAAACAAAACCATACTTGAAAATTCGTGTTGGTGTAACCCTCACCAGGGCGCCCCTCGAGGCACGTGAGGCGACGAGCGAGGTGTGTACCTGTGCAGGGGGTGGGAGGCTGCAGGTGGACTGCCATAAAGTAGGTCGACCTCATGTTTCGCCGCATCCAGCTGTTAATATCCACTCTACTTCCATCATGTAAATTTACGAGTATCATTTAATTCACGCTTGGCTGTCCCGCGAGTAATCACTAATCACAATCAGCAGGTGGCCGTTAGTGAGTGCATGATTATCACCTGCAACCTCAGCACAACCACCATCACGGCAATAACATCCCCCAATTATCATAGCCCTGTCGTTACCGGAAATATTATTCATACAGCCCTCATTACCGGAGTCCCCCCTCACCCTTCCACTCTCCAGTGGCGCCCCAGCCTGCTCACCTGCAGCCTCCTACCTGTAAACGGCGTGTCACAGGTGTCCACGTGTGCTGTGTTGTGTGGGACCTTGTGAGAATAGCAAAAGAGAGACAACGTTTCTGCAAGTGGCTCGTTATGATGTCTCGATTACAAACACACGGCGATGTTCAGATATGCTGGGTGTAAAGAATGACTGACAACTGCGTCACTCCGGTATCATAAGGTGGAATTATCAATAGCATAGTTTATAGATTTCAATGGAAAATTAGTGAATAGATATTGGTATACTCTCTTATTTTCAAGGAGTTAATCTCAAGCATTCGCACAATCAAACGTTGTAAGTGAGAAATTAATAGTATCTTCCTGAAAATTGAGGAATTCCTTGATGGTTGGAAAACATTTCTGTAAAGAATTCTACAATGTTGTGCACCACTGGGATACACACACACACACACACACACACACACACACACACACACACACACACACACACACACACACACACACACACCATTTACAGATTGCCACAAGTACAATTGGTGGCTTCTTCCACTTTTCTCTATTTTCTTATGCTCTTAAGTTCAGTCTTTCTCTACTATATTACATTGAGTATAAAGGAAGATTCCGTCGTACGCGTCAGCCTGATCAGTCCGTCAAGGGTTTCACCATGTCGTGTCGTCAGCATGAGTACCGAGTACCTCTGAGTCGCCTCCAGCAGCGCGCGACACACTCACCTCGGCCTTCTTCAAAGACCGCCATCCATATTTAATGAAGCTGACAAGGAAAAAACACCGAGTAAAATGTCATTTTTCCTTGTACAGATTCCTGCTGTTTCCAAGATTTTTATCAGTCGTTTTTATATGTTACAAAGTTTAAGAAAAAATATTTTCTAGTTATCTTAAAGGTTTGTGGATTTTGTTTCAATCTTAGGTAAAATGACCACACTTGTTCACTTCACCTCAGCTTTTACCACACCCGCTCACTTTTCACCAACACTTTGTCACAAAACTGAGGCAACGCCGTGAAAATATACGGAAAATAAGGCGATGAATTGTTCAGTATACAAATAAAAGTTTGAGTAATTTTACAAACTATGAATAACACAAAGCACGCAAGGACAAGAGTTATCAAACTGAACAACTGTGAATATACTACTGCTACGTCTTTTCCAAACCAATACAAGTACGCAGAGTAAAAAAAAATATATATATATATATATATATATATATATATATATATATATATATATATATATATATATATATATATATATATATATATATATAAGCTTTCTCGGAAGAACTCAAACCCAACAGGCATCAAGGCTGAGTTTAGTAAGGATGAGAAAATATTTCCTACTCTCGCTTGTCCTTGACGTGCAGAGTCCTGGTGACACTTCAGATGTTCCTGACTCACGGCACTTTACTGATCACTAGGATGATCGTGCTGGCTTTCATTAATTATCACTTTTTGGAAGGTCACTGTGTACATCAATGAAATCTTTAAAGAGTAAATATCACAAGTTATGAAAAGATTTGTTGTGTGTGTGTGTGTGTGTGTGTGTATCACCGTTTGGTCTTACGCTAAAAGTAATACCAAACAACTGGGACGCATTACTATTAAAAAACAAAAACAAAAAATGGAGGCAATTTTTTTTTTTTTTTTTTTTTAGAGCGACAGATTCTTTTCACTTCTGGATGATGGAAGAGAAAAGAGAGAAGGAAAAAAAGGGAGTAAGAGATGAACAGCAGCAATCACGGGGCACCAGCATCCCTGAAGGCGTCCTCCCCGAGCTACATCCCCCACCATCAAACCTTCACCTGCCGCCTCGTCCCCCTCATCAACACCACCTCACCACCACCACCAACACCACCAACACCACCTGCTCTTTGCTCCACCTACCTTTCAGAACATACAGAGCAAAGACACGAAGAAATTCTCTCTCTCTCTCTCTCTCTCTCTCTCTCTCTCTCTCTCTCTCTCTCTCATGCACACACACACACACACACACACACACACGTAAATATACCAACAAATAAGTAAATAAATAAAGGTACATGCTATTGCGTAAATAAATGAATGAACGAATAAAAATAAGAATAAAACAAATAAAAGAATAAAGAAATAAAACCATGTGTGTGTGTGTGTGTGTGTGTGTGTGTGTGTGTGTGTGTGTGTGTGTGTGTGTGTGTGTGTGTGTGTGTGTGTGTGTGTGTGTGTGTGTGTGTGTGAAAATAACACAAAGAGTGATTTATTCAAAGGGAATGTATATACACGCAAAGATAATGTGATGATTTCACGACAGGTAGCATCATGTGCTTATATTTAGATGGAAAGGAACCTAAGATATATATATTTTTTAGCATATATAACTTTTGTGTCTTTATTTATAAATGATTAATATATCTCATCTACGACTCGCGGTGAGTGCTATGTGGGACTCCAGTAAGTAATGTCACAGTAGCTGTAGACTGTATGATGCAAACACGTACTTCACCTTAGCAAGGACATTCTTTTTCATGCTTATCATCAGTGACATAATATTTGTACCGAAGTTGTTCTTTGTAATGTTTATGTACACGAGGCGATGCAAAGCGTGACCGAGGCTGGTGCTTGGTGCTGCTGTTTACTGGAGCCTGAGCTGACTGCTACAAACGATATCTTTAGTGATATGGAACTGCTTGCACTTATACATGTGTATACCACGGCTGTTTACCTCAGCCTATATGTACATGTGCCTCCGTGTTTGCTTTCTGTTCGTCCTGGCTCGCCGTGAGCAACACAGTGCTACCTCTGCTATGGCCACATTTATGATGCTGCAACCATGAGCAGCAGCGCCAGGCGGCGTGGGGAGGGAGACAGCGGAGGCGGGTAGGGCAGCCCGGGAACGTTCGGACCCCATGCATATGTCAACAGTTCATAGCCTGCATGCAAGCTTTTGCTTCCTGGTGAATACGCCAGTGCATGAGTGTGCGCAATTTTATGTGCGGGAGCGCATGTGCACATATGTGGGGCTTGTTGTGCTTATATGCTTGCGCGGATTAGTACGTGCTTTTACGCGTGCATGTGTGTGTATGGAGGGAAGTGTGTGTGTGTCTGTGTGGAGGGCGGAGGTACCGGTTGGGCCCAGGTGATCTACTAGCGTTAGTCTGCTTTAAGCATTAAATGAGTTTTCATGGCTTGGTTTCATTGGCTGGTCCTGTCCACGTGTCGGGGCGTCGGGGTTGTGGTGCCGTTTCTCATGACTCGCTCTCCTTAGCCTGAAAAATTAACCAACTCGGTGACCAAGGAAAATCACGAGAATAATGTGTGACTAAGCTGTTGCTTTAACCCCGCGGAGTAATGCAAGTGTTCTTCGCGGTGCCACGCGCCGGTGTCCGTCTGTCACGTCAACAAATGCACGCCGTAAGGGTTCAAGTCAAGATCCAGGCCACGCAGATATCAAGAAATATCTGACAGCAAATAATCGTCTTAGCATACACGCCTTTGTAAGAGCAGCTTGGCGGCCACGGCTTGATCGGACTGGCGCCGCTCTGTGATGGCACGCCGGTGATTCCGCGCGGCGATGCTCCGGGCACTGCTTGCCTTCACCTGTGTCATATTCATCTTAATACCTTTGTCGTTTTTTTTTAATTACATGCATGTCCGTGATATATATATATATATATATATATATATATATATATATATATATATATATATATATATATATATATATATATATATATATATATGTAATTGATAATATTTTGATGAGCCTTATCATGTGGGCAGTGTAATCCGTGAAGGCAGGAGCCGCGCCTCCCTTATTATGGTGGCGTCACCAGAGAATGAGGAAAGGCTCGTGTTCAGGGGGCGGAGCACGGCCCTACCCTCCCCTCCTCCACCCCAGCACAAGTCACACGCCCACCGCCACATGGCCTCATCGGACAACAGTGACGGCCAGGGCCTCATAATCTCCGTCACTGATTCATGTTTGCGACGCCAAAGAATTATTTAATGAAACCCTACGAAACGACAATGTTTTCTTGACTCCAATATGAAACATCATAAAGAAGTTCTATTATAGAAAAAAAGCAGTCTTTTATGAACACCGGGAATATTAAGAACAGTATTTACTACCGTTGGGTCATTAACGCACCCTCTAAACATCAAGATGCCCCTTTCGTGTCCCAAACCACAATAAAAAGCAGAAAAACCTTCAAAGAATAATAAAAAAAAACGGATATCTTTATGTCGGGCTCAGCCATTCCCCGCGTGCGTGGCGCGATCGACGGCGCCAGGAGTATGCTCAAGGCTAAGGCGGAGCAGGAATGTTACGCGCGGGAAGCACCACGACGCGATATACACAAATTATGCTCTCAAAATGAACATCGTAGGTTTTAAATTATAGCGGCGAGCGGGGAAGGCTGAAAGCTGCAGCAGAGCCCAGCGACGCAATATGCTGAGCGTCCCACACATTACAGACGCGGCTATGGTAATACTAATAACATGCTAAAGTTATGCTCAAGTTAACGTTGCTCTATGATCAATGTTATATTGCGAGAATCTGTATTTACGTATCCCCGGCCGCTACTCGGCGCGGGAAATACCGTAGCATTGCCCTGATGAATTGCTTTGTGTCGGCACCGCCAAGGAAGGACGTCGATGATTGGAAAACAGTCCATTCTCCGCCAACCAATCAAAATTAAGAGAACTTTACTTCCATCCCCGAGCCAACCTATCGAAATTACGAAAGTGGTTGAGCTTCATGACGACTTCAGAAACAGTGGTACTTCCCAAAAGTTGAATAACGTTGAAGATTATATAGCACTGCATGGAACAATCTCCTCGCCAATTACTAACCAAGCTTC
Organism: Portunus trituberculatus; assembly: GCF_017591435.1. Taxonomy (NCBI): domain Eukaryota; kingdom Metazoa; phylum Arthropoda; class Malacostraca; order Decapoda; family Portunidae; genus Portunus; species Portunus trituberculatus. The sequence continues at coordinate 14,629,787 of NC_059293.1, forward strand.
AGTTTTCATACAACAATGCCATTCATCTCCAACACACATATCATTTAATTAATCAATTTCCGATGATGTTTGCGAGCTACGTACACAGAGAGACAGAGAGTGAGAGAGAGAATTTTTGTGGTGGAGACGGGAGGGCCTCGACGGAGGGATTCCGAAGTGAAATGGGAGCATGGTTGCATTTACTCCTTTCTCTATTTCTAATTTATTCCTTTCCTGAAAATATATACATACATTACAGCCAGAACAGAGACTCACGCATTCACCTTCATGTATACAAACGGTGCGCAACATACTGACTGCACACACACACACACACACACACATATACACACTTTCATGGAATGGCGGAAACACATACACACACACACACACACACACACACACACACACACACACACACACACACACACACACATACGCAGTGATGAACCGTCAGACACACGTACACACACACACACACACACACACACACACACAGCACTTGAGGCACATCAAAGCCGCAAGCACAAAAAGGCAGACAAACAAAAAGCAGCGAACAGGGCAAAAGTGGAGCAAGCTGCGTTAAGAAGCAACAAGATGACACAGGCTGGCGCTGCTCCATGGCATTCTTCATATTACCGAGGGTTTGATTAATTATACAACACACACTGTTATAAACCCAACCTTATAGGACAGGGGATCATATGCCTGGTCACGTACACACACACACACACACACACACACACACACACACACACACACACACACACACACACACACACACACACACGCACAAACAAACAAAGCGCGCACATACACACGCACACACATACACAAGCGCACGCACGCACACACCCACGCACGCACGCACACAACAGAGTCCATCCCTCTCATGTACAAAATTTTTCTTAGTTAATTCTTGGGTTTCACTGGTGCACCGACATGGAAGCTGTTCGGTAAAGTGCTCCCTTGATTAATTATGTTGCTGCTCGGCTGATGAGCAGGCCACTTTTACCACGAGGAGGACGCCGCCTCCTCGCTCTGCCTTCGTGATTATATATAAATGCAATACACATGCCTGCAGCAACACCACGCCTCCTGTTAGGTGAGGCCGTACTAAACTACCGGCGGCCATTAGAGGCGAAATTATACTGCTGATAGGAAATGTATACAGTGAGTCGAGTTAGTGGAGCTTTGTTAGTAATGCAGCGCTTTGAGATAACTGGCAGGGGGAAAATAAAAGACAAAATACCGGGAAGGCAGAAGGAAACGCTCGTGACGTAGTGACGAGGCGGCGCCACAAGCGTGGATATACAAAACCAAATGGTTCATGGCGACGACCAACCACTGGAGGAGACAGGGAGAGAAACAAAGCTGATTGCACCAAAGTCACTCTAGCCAGTCTTCCTATTCAGATGACAATTACACCACACACCTACAGACACAGGAACCAAAGTGAGGAACCAAACTGCTGCCCTGCTTACCTGTCAGCCAGGTGCATCATGCCACGCAATCGTTACCTCATGGAAAGCACTGTTAACATGAATCTTCTGTGTGTATATATATATATATATATATATATATATATATATATATATATATATTTTTTTTTTTTTCTACGGTAAGGCCTATAGCGCCTGTAGGCACACTCGACAAATGGCAAAGTGTTTTAAGGCTGTACGTGGTGGGATTCGAACCTACGCGTGGACGTCTGCCCGACCCCACGCTCACCACCTTATCCACTATGCCACCGCCTCCCGTAATATATATATATATATATATATATATATATATATATATATATATATATATATATATATATATATATATATATATATATATATATATATATATATATATATATATATATATATATATACAGAGAGAGAGAGAGAGAGAGAGAGAGAGAGAGAGAGAGAGAGAGAGAGAGAGAGAGAGAGAGAGAGAGAGAGAGAGAGAGAGAGAGAGAAAATAAATAAATAAATAGGTAGATAGGTAAGTAACTAGATAGATAGATAAGTAGATAGATAGATAGATAAAACAGATAAGTAGACAAATAGATAAGCAGGGAGATAGACAGATAGAAAGATATATAGGTAGATAGATAGATGGGTACATAGATATATAGCCAGATGGATAGATAGGTAAGTAGATAGATAGATAGATAAGTAGATAAATAGATTGATAAACAGATAACTAGAGAGACAGATAAGCAAGCAGATAGATAGATAGAAAGATTGATTGATTGATTGATTGACTACTTCATCAGATAGATAGATAGATAGATAGATAGTACTTAGGTAGATAGACATAGATATAGACAGAGAGACAGATAGATAGATAGATAGATAGATAGATAGATAGATAGAGAGAGAGAGAGAGAGAGAGAGAGAGAGAGAGAGAGAGAGAGAGAGAGAGAGAGAGAGAGAGAGAGAGAGAGAGAGAGAGAGAGAGAGAGAGAAATAGATGGATAGACAGGTAAGCAGACTTATCAAGTGATCCACAGACCAAATGGCACAAAAAAAAAAAAATTACAAACTTAATATTTTTACATAATGAGTCACAATGTCTTCAGAACACACAGATATTTTACAATCCTGCGACCTTGACCAAAATTCTGCAGGAAAGCAGTAACTAATTTAATAAACATTCTAATGGCAACTCAAATTACCTTTCTCGTCACAAATATTACATTATAATAATTAGGGCGGGTGATGGATGCCTGAGGGGGAACCTGTCTCACTCGCTCATGAGAAGCAACACGCAACACTTGTGCAGAACTGACGAAGGCCAAGGACGCTCATGACTTGACTCTCAAATAAACTTCACTCTTCTTACACATAAGCACAAAATCAAGATAGAACATCAGAACAATGAGAGTTGCTAATGTCTGCATTGCCTTGATTCCTTGTATTGGCTTGCCTGGACATAAGGTCGAGAAATAAGAAACAAGTAAGGTAACAGAATTTAAGAACAGTAAAGGGAGGTGTTACTTGTATTGACTTTAAGCTTTTGTTGGCTGGGAAATAAAGTTGAGAGGTAATAGAACAAATAAGAGCTTAAGAACAGAGGAGGATCGTGGAAGGGCAGTATTTGAATTTTCTTACTGTTTTTTTGGTGACTGGAGAATAATACAGAGAAATTTTAAAACAAGTAAATTAAAAGAGCTTAAAAATAGTGAAAGGTCGTGGTAGTTGAACAGCGTTTCTCCTTTTGCTGGTCTGGAAATATTGCAGGGAAATCATAGAACAACTAAGATTTGAAGTAATAGATACATGAATTCTAGTGTGCACTAAAAGACGCTTGACTTATAGATGTACATATAGCAAGGATGTGGAGAAATCAACGTCCTATACATTACAATTACATTTACTACTCAGGATATTGTAACGTGACTAACATCCGTTACGATTTAAAATTTGATTAATTTCCTCAAGAATCTCGTCTTCTCTGCGATTATTCTTCATTTATTCCACCTAACAGAGCTAAAATTATAACTTCATTTCTTTCACAGCTCATCTTTATACACGATTTGCTTTCCTATGCTAATCATTAGTCCTATATGTAACTTTCAATATCTCGCACAATGAAAGACACATAAGACACTCTATACTCACTGACTCCTTTCGATAATGATTGAATCGCTTGGTCAAACACTGTCACCTTAGTCTCCACACAACATACACAGCACCACAGCATTATTTTCCCCATTATGATTAGTAACTGTATGATGAAAAAGTGTTTGAAAATAAAAAATTTTCTTAGACATTGATAAGTGTTTTTCAACATATTTTACTATGAAAGTGGGGTGATTCGTCTCTCTCTCTCTCTCTCTCTCTCTCTCTCTCTCTCTCTCTCTCTCTCTCTCTCTCTCTCTCTCTCAGTCTTCTTTCCGTCTCAATCCTCCCTACACATTCAGATCCACCATCCTTCCTTTACTTCATCTAAAACAAAATTTTAAAGTACCACCAGACTAAAGACGCCAATCCACACACTTAACTTGGTCACAGTGAGTCACCTGCATTGCTT
>NC_059293.1:14638794-14648794 GCF_017591435.1 Portunus trituberculatus
CGCTCAGGCCGACGCGAGGTCTGCAGGAGACGACGCCTACCGCTCCGTGCCACCCGACACTAGACATCTCCATTTCAATGTAACATTATTGTATGATAAATACCAATAAGTAATGATTACCTACTGAAAAGACCCTTAAACATTTTGTAATACATATAATCTTTGCTTCAGCAGCCTGACCACATATTCGCAAACGTCTTCCAGAAGAGCTGTGGCGTTGATTGACAGCTTCAGATTACAGCACAGACCTATGCATATACTAGCAAATTATAACTCGATGCATAAGAACCTGCTTTTCTTGCGGCAGCTCACCCTGAGCCTCCAAGCCCAACCCTGTCTCATAATGCTGGTAAGAATTCACATATAACTAGAAGACTGTAGTGTGAAGGCCTTAAGGTTCGTTTAATTCCTGTTTATATGCATTTCGTTGACCATTATTTCATTCATATCTGAAGAAGCACTTGAAAGTTCAGCATATAAAGAAAGCTTTCTCTTAAAACATTCCGAGGATGGCGCATTTATGTTATTCTCTGAAAGAACATGAAACGAAATAGTAATGAAATACAGCGATGTCAGCAATAGAGGAAGGAGAAGCTACAGCATTTCAGGAATAAATTAAGGTGGTTACAGTGTGTTAGATACGGAAGGAGGTGGATACAGACTGAGGGAAAGTAGCAGGGCACTAGATATATAGGGAAGAAGAGTTACAGTATGATAGTTATAGACAGAGGTGAAGTTTCTTGGTGTTAGAAAAAATTAGGTGAAGTTGCAAGATTTTAAGCATGAGGGAAGAGAAGCTACAGTGTGGTTTAAGTGTATAATATAGTTACAGCATGGTGTTTATAGAGGAAGATGGAGAGGAAAGATGGAAGTGGAGTTACAGTATTATAAAAGAAGGAAGTTGAAATTATAAAATGTTAGATACAGAGTGAAGTGTTGTTACAAAATGTTAGAAATAGAGAGAAGTGGAGACGTTACTTCAATTTCCGAGCCACTGCTAACACTTCAAAAAACTTTCCCTACCTTGACGTGATCTTGAGACCATAACACCTGCCTACACCAGCCCCACTCACCGCACACCTCTATACCATCAAGCGACAAGGTACTTCAACCTCTTCAAAACTTTAAGGGACCGCCTCTACATAGTATATTCTTGTATTCCAACTTCCTTCCGCGCGTGCTAGAAAATTTCTCTCAGCGCAATGCAAGCAAAGCGTTTCTCTAATTCTTGACTTCCTATCATATATGTATTTTCTCAATGGTAGCCAGAAGTACATTACGCGCTATTCCACGCATCCACCTAAATGTCTTTTCTTCTCGGCGAGTTTTCCTCTCGCTTCCTTTTGTACGCGTGGCTCTCGTACAGGTTCCGGGAGCACTTCCGTCAGCGTGCTATCTTCCTATTATTGTTGCCTGGAAAGCTTCCTCCACGAGTCCAGCCTGCTGTCACTTTTTGCATGTCTCCCAGCTTACTGCTTCTACTTCACGTGTCACTGTGGTCACGCCAGCGAGTAGAATGTAGTGTTTCCTGAGTTGTCTTTATAAAATTACATAATTGTTTAAAATTTATTCGTTATTAATGAATGCAGTTGCTTAAAATGCTTCACTCGACCACTTTTACCAGTAGTAATGTTCAATGTCTCGCGAGAAAAGATAAACATTTAAAGCATTATGAATTCTTTAAGACATTCTGCTAATCCCTTTATAATACACTGCATCTTACTCACAACAAATTAACATTGCAATTACTATCTCTACCAACACTTAGCTAATTGAAATATAAGGCGCTGCAGTGCACGAGAAACATCTGACCGGTGACACTTACAGTCCATAGTAAAGTATTCCTTTTAAGACTGTTACGTCAAAAAAAAAATGAATAAATAAATCAAATATAATCAAATAACGAAAATCACTTGCCTCCATCAACGCCGAATGACTGCATGAATGCGCAATCAACCTAACGCATTATTCTTTATCCCAACATTGGTGTTCTTCAACCTGACACTTCACACGTCACCCTAACACCTCACACTTCAGGTTAAGCGTAGCACACCTCAGTCTGTCAGTGCACAATTCACTTTTACACCTCACTCTTCATTCTGATGCCTCACACCTCACTCTTATATTTCATTTTCATCCTGACACGTTACACCGCACTCTTACACTTCACTCTTCATCCTGACACATCATTCTTCACTCTAAACGCGTAACGCTTCACCCTAAATATATCACACGTCACACAAACACCTGACACTTCATTCTAAGTACCCCAGACTTCATCTAAATGCCTCAAATTTCATCATGTTCACCTTCGAGATAGTACCACGCTACGATCTGAACGCAAAGAAAAGTACAATTACCATAACCATATAAGAAATAAAAAGCTGGACATTGAACACCACACACAGCTTGCAGAGAGGCACACATGGAGACCAAAACAAGGACGAGTAAACGTTGATCCAAGAACATTGTAAAAGCAAACTACAGGACACACTGCCGAAATAAGTTCACGTTGATAGAAATTATAGAAACAGTTAAGCACACGGAAATTCAACACGTATAAGCATACCAGACTATTGACAGGACACTTCACATGAGGACTGCAATGAAACCGTGACACAAACCCCTCGACATGACTCCCAGCGGGTGTGTGGTAGCAAGAGGCCGCCGCCCCGCCCTCTCCAATCACTCTCAGTGCGGGGTAGACGAGTCTTAGCCATACCGTCTGTGGAGGAAAAAAAGGAAAAGAAATAATGAGACATTCCTTAGTAGAAAAGCAGCATAGAAGACAAGTAGACTCATTACTGAATTGACAACTAATACCGGTGATTCATTTGAGAAAAAATATGCATAGTCTACCGTAACTTTTATTCATTTAATGACTGTCTAAGAGAATTAAAATATTTTTAGTCCAAAGTCTTCAATGACACATATATTAGTAAGACGATGTAACCTTAATAATTCTTTAAAAATTACTTAAGAATGATGATGTATAGAAATAAGAAGCCTTATTATATTATACTCTTTCCACATTAACCTGTCTCCAATATAATATCCAGTAAGGAGCGAGAACTAACATTAGTAATTCCTTTAACGAAATGCGTTACCGTCATATACTGTACAAATTAAACTTACGTCTTAATACATTTTACAGTAAAATAACACATGACATGCTACCAACTACTAAACTAAAGGAAAATCAAGAGAACAGCAGAAAACAATAGATCACACTGTGCAAGATAAGAATGACGACAGTTACACGTTCCATGATATTGATAATAGCAATAAAACTGCTAAGACTAATGACTAACGACAGAAGCATCATCATGACTTCCTTTAAAAATTATTTCACTTCATTCTCATCCCGACTCCTGCTAACACAGTGCAGAATCAAAGAAATCACACTTTTTTTTCCATTTCTTGATGTTTCTCAGTCGTGTCGGTGTGAAACTCGTCATTTCAGCCTTCAATACATGTGAACAACACTTTGTACGTATGTAACTTCACATGACTATATCAGAAAAAAAGACCGGTTGATGCATAAATGAAATGTCAAAGATGAAAGACAACACATACAAATATATCCATTTCTTGTGGCTACTTAATATTGCCACTCCTGTACCTGATACATCTGAATAACAAGTAAATACCACTATGCATATTATGTAACTGTGTGGATATATCAGAAAAACACGTCACACAACATATATAAGACCGTAAATAAAATACATACAAATATGCAAGTTAATTTCTCATGGTTTATAATCATGTCATTGTTAAACCTGACGATTAATTTTTAAATACACCTGAATGCCTTGAATATACGGAACTGTGCATGAAAACTTTGAAAAAAACGTAACGATAAAAGAAATATAATTACGTATACACATATTTTCATTCCTAGATGTTGGTTGCTATTGTCATTGTTACAGATAATACTTCAGTTTTCAATACACTTAAACTACTTGAATATATATAAAACTATGCTTGAATATATCACAAAATATAAAATCATATAAAAACGTAAATAAACAAAGATATATTTCCATTACTTGTGGTGATATTACTTTAGTCATTGTTATACCAGACGTTTCAGTTTTCAATACAATTCAATAAGTAAAATAAATGGAGCTGTGCCAGGGTGTACTGAAAATAAATAAATAAATAAATAAATGAACGGGTACATAGAAAAAAATACAACCACACAAAGACACAGATATACTCAACCAAATATCACGTATGTATGCATGTCTGGTTCTCTCTGTACACTCAAAATTGAACAGAACTTTATGGCTTTTTGCGCATAGAATAAGAAAATAAAGAGAAAAATGAATAAATAAATACATACAGGGTGTCCACTTTCACACGAAGCACAGGAACGAAGCTGGACTAGAACACCACCTTCGTATTTCAAGGTTTAATCCTTTAAGTGATACTCTCTCTCTCTCTCTCTCTCTCTCTCTCTCTCTCTCTCTCTTGGAAACTGGTTCTCAACATATCTCTTCGAAACGTAAAATTAAACTGAAGGAAGTCTTGCGAAATACAACAAGAAGATAAGCAGCAAGAAATGGATCCCGTAGCGCATCCATAATCAATCTAACTGATACTAAGGGCAAGGAAGGCGCAGGTAAGGCTTTCTTGGACCCGTGATGGGAGAGACGGCAAGCATTGTTGGGGAAAGAAAGGAACACAAGAGGGTCAAGCTCCTTTCAGTCCCACCCTGAGCGCCATACTTGAGAGAGAGAGAGAGAGAGAGAGAGAGAGAGAGAGAGAGAGAGAGAGAGAGAGAGAGAGAGAGAGAGAGAGAGAGAGAGAGAGAGAGAGAGAATATCAGTTGCCTCTGAAATATGTAATTTATTTGTTGATTCCTTTTATCAGCGAGAGAGAATAAAAACGCTCAATTTTTTTGTTACTTCTCACTCGTCCTTGACCTTTACAATCACAGTGAACTATTGATAGGTATGATTTTTTCTTCTTGGGCTTATTACTTTGCGAAATATTATTACTATTTTCATTTATAACAAAAAAGACCAAACAGCCTGACTCTTTGGTGGCTGAAAATAAGAACATAAGATAAGAAAACTCAGAGAAAATTCAAGAATTCTGAAGATTTAGACGTTGCAATTATTGTGAATTACATATCTTTATTGATCTATTTTCCCTATCCATATCTAGCCTTCTTTTAAAGCTTCTTTTAATCACAAAACTACCAATCTGATTAACAAGTGTTCTCATGTTCTAGTAATGTGATGACTTCTCTATTCCTTACTTTATTCAGTTATTCACTCACTTACTTAACTTGCGTTTGCGACAAAGCAATCTTAAAGTGTTGATCAAAAGTAAACAAACGCAGATAATTTATTTCATCTTTCTGGAACTAATGCACCACAGTGTAAGCACGTAAGTCTGCGTGACAGTAAAGGCAGAGAGACGAGACTGAGATGTAAGGTCTGGGTGTGTCAAGAGAAGATGCTAGAGACAGATCTGAGCTGGAAAAGATAGAAAAACCTAGGAAAATGCGTATGAGTGCTGCGCAAGAAGTATAATGCAAGTGAATAAGATAAAAAATATTGGAGAAGTTTGATCAACTGTAACAATGAAGCACTTTCTGATATTGAAGATTCGTTCAGTAAATATGTTCTTTATAGATGAAAGTTTCTTAGTATCTGTTCTCTCAACATCATCTTTTAAGCAATCGTTTCTAATTTCACTTAAATTCAGAGACACATAACTATGATATGACAAAGAAAAACATTTGCAATGAACCGTGAATTTCGAAATAATTGGTTTGTCCTCCTGGAAATTCATAAGAATCAAGAGCTTTACATATGATCCTTTTTTTCATAGAGAGTACTAACAGAAAGCACGTCTTTATGTATCACGACAACAGAACAAAGCTGCAGCATCCTTCGCGACACCCACGTCAGTCAGAATACCTTCACTTGATTCCACACGAGTAACTTCTGCCAGGCCTCTGTCTACTCTCCTGTACGGCTGCCTAGTATTTGTTCCTGCTACTTCTTCCAGTTCTTTACTCAATCGTTAATCATTTCACTATAACTAACGTAACTATCACTATTTCTTCCAGGAATTATATATCTTTCTCTACTTTCCTTCAGAGCTTACTAGAATTTATCCTTATTACTCTTTCATATGCTTTATTTTCCAGATAGCCATTTCATCAATATTACCACAACTACCCTTATTTCATCCGTGCATCGTTTGACTATGTTGGACCACTACTTCTGTGACTCCGAGCTGGGTCAAGGCCCGTCACTGTACACTTACCCCTTCACTAGGATCAGTATCAAAAAAGAAAAACGAAAAGAAAACCATGAGCTGTCATAAACATAACATATGACTCCCCAACAATGACTGCTGCTCTTTCAATGATTCCTAGAACGAAGCAAAATTTTATCTTAGAATGTTTAAATGAGAGAGAGAGAGAGAGAGAGAGAGAGAGAGAGAGAGAGAGAGAGAGAGAGAGAGAGAGAGAGAGAGAGAGAGAGAGAGAGAGAGAGAGAGAGAGAGAGAGGAAGGAACCTATTGTACATATTTCCCCGTTGCTAATGGTAACTCTATCGTATACAAATTATGGATAATCCGTAATATAGAAAATAAAAAGCCAAACTAATAGGCAGTGATTGTGTGTGTGTGTGTGTGTGTGTGTGTGTGTGTGTGTGTGTGTGTGTGTGTGTGTGTGTGTGTGTGTGTGTGTGTGTGCGCGGATAAATGGAATAATCATTACATGAGAATACATATACATTTATACATACATACATTCACGCACCGTCAACATATATGTGCATAAAGAAAAAAAAACGGAAAGAAACGCACAGAAGAGAAATGGAGAGAGGAAAAGAAGCAAGAATGCACGCACACTAGCGCACGCACGTACACACGTATACACACACACACACACACACACACACACACACACACACACACACACACACACACACACACACACAGAGAGAGAGAGAGAGAGAGAGAGAGAGAGAGAGAGAGAGAGAGAGAGAGAGAGAGAGAGAGAGAGAGAGAGAGAGAGAGAGAGAGAGAGAGAGAGAGAGAGAGAGAGAGAAACATTCTTCAAACCAGCCGAGAGTCATTTCAGACCTTTGGGAAAATGATCAGAATATTCCTTTGTCCACCATATATTGCAGAATGCAGCGGCGGCCAGGATCATGAGCAGACTTCCATTGAAAATATATATTCCAGACGCTTCAAAGGCTGGAGGAGGAGGGGCAGCGCGTGACAGCCAGGGCTCCTACTGCCATCAAGAGAAGGAGAGAAAAAGATGAGCTCTTAATATTCGCATGTCCGCCTGTGTGATCACACCGGAGGGTCTGACGGGGAAAAAGACCACGAGGCACCATTTTCCCGAGGACAAGGACCAGGCCACCTCACTTACAGAGGAACGAACGCGTGTCATTCATCGGTGGGAGACAGATGAGGGTGTCAGAAAGGTGGTATCAGGAATATGGTGTCAGGCGAGGCATCACCAGCTCGCCACAAGGACGGAAGAAAAGGGGAGACATGATGCATGACCGATGGCAAATGTTGTGTCGTCGTCGGGAAAGGCTGCCCCGCATTCCACGTTGGTCAGGGACACGCCTCGCTTCGTGTGCAAATTTACAAACGCCAACAATTCCTCGGAGATGTATTTCAAATTATATGAGCTGTAGTGAGAGCCTATCACAGAGCCCTCTAAAGAAATTCACGTATTTTCGTTTCGACCTGATAATTTGAAGATATTCAGCGCTGTTTGCCGCATAGTTGTAAGGCTGCAAGGGGCTCCAGCGACCCGAGGCTCGTCCCGATTTTTACGTCTCCTCCGTGAATACAGCAGCCAGGCTTTTATCAGGGATGCCCATGGCCAGGCGGCTCCGACTGCCAACTATTCATTCTCCCTGACGGCCGCCTCATCACCTGTCCTCGCCTCCCTTCCCATCCAGAGCTTCGCACGGGAGCAGCAAACGAGACAAGCAAGAAACAGCCGTGCGCGAAGGGACACGGCCGCCTGCCTGCACGAACACTGCCATGCTGCATCAAGGCAACGTAAATATTCCAACCTAATCCCCTTCAGTTTGGTTGTGTATTCAACGTGATGGAAATATTATACATGGCTGGGAAGACTTCACGGTTGATGGACACTTTCTTAACTGGGTTTCTTTTATGTCACAGTTCAGCCGGCGTGGTTTCCTCTAACAAAACAGCGAACTTAGAAGTCATCACGGTGTTATGTCACAGATCCTTATAAACAATATTTTCAAGGATATAACGAATGAAAAATGAAAGAGCCCCTAAGTCAGACAAAAGCGGTTTAAGATATGAATTTCCTCTCTCTCTCTCTCTCTCTCTCTCTCTCTCTCTCTCTCTCTCTCTCTCTCTCACACACACACACACACACACACACACACACACACACACACACACACACACACACACACACACACACACACACAATTCATCACCTCATGTATTGTATGAGAGAGAGAGAGAGAGAGAGAGAGAGAGAGAGAGAGAGAGAGAGAGAGAGAGAGAGAGAGAGAGAGAGAGAGAGAGAGAGAGAGAGAGAGAGACGGACAGAGAGAGAGAGAGGAGAAATGTACACCTATCCTCGTCAAGCCAGAATGAAGAATATGTACACCACCTTACACACACACACACACACACACACACACACACACACACACACACACACACATACAGGTTTCCATGGTCGGTCAATCCTAGCAGCACCACAACACTAATATATACATGACCTGCCCGGAGACACACGCACCTTTAAAACTGGGATTACAATAACAACATTGACTTTAATACAGCAGCCAGCCAGACCCGGCCATGCATTAAGTAGACACGGAAAAAAAAAACTTTTCAAATTTCTAATGCTGTGACGTAAAAAATCAGTCCCGTGAAAAGTTTATTTTTTAATCAGAGGAATTTCTCGGCTATGTAAAGGTGACAAGAAAATTTGCTGCACTTTTTCATGAGGGGTGAATAACCAGCGATCGAGTGAAAGAACCTGTAATTCCCGCCAAAGTCTTCCTAACGAGATTGTCTAGCTCTTCTTAATTATCAAATGGCAGTACCTCAACTTTACCGTGCATATATTTGTTCCTAAACTTACGTCAAACTCGTGTATGTATATGCAGACACGTATAGCGGAAGGTAAATATAAAGTTTACGGTGCGAGCCTCCTTGTATGATCCACCTGTGTATTCGCCTTCAACAGGGAGGCGGGCGGCGGCAAGGCGTGTGGCCGTTCGATAGCGTGAGCGGCGCGTGGCCAGGGAAAGGTCGGGGCTGAGAGGGTTGGGACGCGGCCAGAGGAGGGACAAGATGGTCGCCGGAGAACGGTGGCCGCCAGCCCCCCGCCACCGCCTCCCGCCCCTATACCTCCCCTGGCTTCAGCCTCCCGCCTCCTGCCCACCGGCGCGGATCACGCCGCCACATTTAATTCTCTTCTCAAACCATATTTATGTCGCAATATTGTGTCGGCCGTCCTCTTGTCTCCCATATATTTGCAAATAAATGAACTGAAGTACACATACACAAGAACGATATATATATATATATATATATATATATATATATATATATATATATATATATATGTGTGTGTGTGTGTGTGTGTGTGTGTGTGTGTGTGTGTGTGTGTGTGTGTGTGTGTGTGTGTGTGTGTGTGTGTGTTTGTGTGTGTGTGAGCGTGTATACACATATGTAGGTATCCATGTATTTCTCATTGGTCTTTATATTTGCTTAATATATGTTTAGTTAATCATTCGCCTAGTCAATTATCTAACTAGTTGGACAGTTACTCATTCATTAATTCATACAAATTGATTGATTAATTCCGATCAATTTCATATTCTTACATCGTGAGCATAAATTCTTGTGTTGAGTTCGAAGCATCACCATCATCAACAGCAGCAGCAGCAGCAACAGGAAGAGCAATAAGCAGAGCAACAAACCTGGGCAGCAAAAGTAGTCACAG
>NC_059293.1:14658794-14661294 GCF_017591435.1 Portunus trituberculatus
GGACTGAACACCTCCCTGTATGCGCTCCATTTACATTTGAGCTGAGCTTGCCCCCAAGGCGTTTTTGCTTTCCCAATGGAGGAGCGTCGCCAACGTCTCGCACCGAAAGCAGGACATCTGACCGTGGCTGAGTGTGACGCATGGGTCTCTGGGCCTCTGCCTCCAGCCTTGTGTTAAGAGGAACTAAGCTTCACGTCCGCCGCGCCTCGCACTTTCATTAGCGGCGTCCGTTACTCCCGTCCCACACCTCGGGCCACTTCAGGCTGTTGTCAGGCGAAGACCGGTGACGCTACTGGAAGGCGGGCTTTCTACGTCATCTTGTCCTTTGCCATTGAATGCCGCGTTTATAGCCTATGCGTTCCTATTAATTCGCCTTGGATAGACAGATCCCAATGTTAGGGATTTCATATAAACTAGTATTTTAGGATAAATCCCTAAACTCCAAGGAATTAAATCGAAGATAATGATAAAATATAATGTTCACAATACTTTTTTCCTTCCATGTCTGGCCGTAGAAAGACGAGACGGTCTACTGGAGAACCCTCAAGCCAGACGCCAGGCAGGACGCTGGGAACAAGAGTCCTGCCAGGATTCCATGGACCTCACCGCGGGAGCTTCTGGGATCACGCCAAGAACAACAGCTGTACCTCCAGTAGCCTCAAGAAAAACACACTATTGTGGGTGTTCCCGAGTTCTGATTGTTCATTATAATAAAGAGTAACCAACCTAACTACCTCACAATGACCACGGCTACCAGCCACAACTCCTAAACCGACACAGGACTCATACAATCCTTCTCACCACACACAGCTTTTCTTTAAGGACATTTCATCAGAATGAAGTTGATTACATCGTTCTTTTCTCTCAAACTAGTTGGTCATACAATTTTTGCTTCTTTTTATTCAACTTTTAAAAACTTTCTATCACCATGTTGACGCGCTTCAAGTCTGCAAACAAAAAGCCACCAGTGGGTTTAGAAGCCTTGCGAGATATGAAGCAGCACTTGGTATTCATGAAAGTGCCTTGAGGCGCAACAGTTGCAGAGGCATGGCAGGAATGCCCCATTAGTGCAACACCTTACCAACATGCGCAAGGTATAGAACTTAGCAAGTTAGACATAATATTCCAAACTTGATTATCTACGGATGATCATTCATTGTTATATGTATATATATATATATATATATATATATATATATATATATATATATATATATATATATATATATATATATATATATATATATATATATATATATATATATTCATTTATCTATTTATTTATCTATTTATTTATATAGGCGGAGACCAATTCTTATAATTCTAGATGATTTTTCGTAGAAGGCAGACGAGGAGTGGGTACTGGAAATATTGTACGATTCGTGTGTGCGACCCGCGACCCTCGAGCACGAGTACAAAATAGAGACACAAAAAAGATATACCTGACATGAGCAACACTCCTGCCCGGAAGGCGCACCTGGAGTGGCTGGCGGCGACGCAGTTGGAGGATGACACTTGGAGAAAAACAGACCACACTCCGCCGCTGGTTGGTGCGTCACAACCAAGAAAAATACGCTGAAATTTTTATATCGGTCAGAATACTTGTTTCTTATAGCAAAGAAATTACCTCTAGGTGATCCAGGGAATACTCGGCAAGTGATAAGGCTACTTGGGTTTCAAAATTTCCAATACCTTAACAGTAATATGAATACGACCAATCATCCCAGCGAATCTCTGACAGACATCAAGTATACATGTATTTAGTTTGTGACGTTTCCAAGCAGAGGACAGGAGTTACTCTATTAGGACACCATGCATCAAATGTCGGAATACATGACAGGGGAGGTCAAGGGACGCAGTGCACATGGCAAGTTGCAGTCATTTGCTGGAAAAAATGCCTTAACATTAAACAGGTTTGAACAGATTACAGCATGTCAAACACACACACACGAAGCAACGATGACGCCTCTACAAGCTGCCACACACATTAAATTTTCATTCATAACATTTTTAAAATTGAAATTGCATGTTCCCATATATATATATATATATATATATATATATATATATATAGAGAGAGAGAGAGAGAGAGAGAGAGAGAGAGAGAGAGAGAGAGAGAGAGAGAGAGAGAGAGAGAGAGAGAGAGAGAGAGAGAGAGAGAGAGAGAGATAGATAGATAGATAGATAGATAGATAGATAGATAGATAGATAGATAGATAGATAGATAGATAGATAGATAGATAGATAGGGAGATGGATAGATATGTAGATATGTAATTACATACATAAATACATACATACATACATACATACATACATAAACACACACACACACACACACACACACACACACACACACACACACACACACACACACATGCACACGCACAGAGTTAGCAAGATTGCAAAGCAATATATTCAGACACCTCAAGAAAAAAAAAATTCCAGTTTAATAATGAAAAAAGCTACAGCTGAATGATCTTGTGGCAACAGTTCCTTTG
>NC_059293.1:14663794-14666294 GCF_017591435.1 Portunus trituberculatus
AGAGAGAGAGAGAGAGAGAGAGAGAGAGAGAGAGAGAGAGAGAGAGAGAGATAGATAGATGCATACCTACATATATACAGACATAAATTTATCGCTAGATAGCTATTTATATATATATATATATATATATATATATATATATATATATATATATATATATATATATATATATATATATATATATATATATATATATATATATATATATATATATATATATATAAAGATAAATAGATAAACACACAGACAGACAGAAACACAGACAGATGTAGAGATGGGTGGATAGATAAATGAACACAGAAATAAACACCGCGTTATATGCAGAACAATTTTTTTTCCCGGTGTATGCTGCCACACATCCCGCCATCTGTATAAGCATGTTGCAAAGTATTGGTGTGCACACAAAACTCGCTTCTTACAGATTGTGGCGATAGTTGCGAGGCGTCTGGGTGAATCAAACTCGGAGCTTCACTACAGTCACCATCGCATCACAACACAACACCAGACAGACACACAATCATAACATCGAGGTAGAAAAAAAAAAAAACTCATAACTTGCATGTGAATCAGCACAGCGCATGAATGATCGTTTTTCTTTTCTTCTTCTTTTTTTTTTTTTTTTACATTTTTAACGTTTTTGTCTCCATCCATTAACTGGTGTGTTGAGGATGATAATTAACCATTTTTTTCTCTTTTTTTCGCATGTCATCGGGAAAGAGCCGGTTGGTATTTTTTTTTTTTTCCCTCCCATCGATAGCCAAGTAGGACATTTTCTCCTCCGCTAAGTTACAAACACTCTTCTTTGCCGTCATTGTTTTTGACTTGAATCTCTCTGTTCCGATGGACGGATCTGTTGGACTGACGACTGGGGACTGGCGGCTTGCTCTGACTCATGTACTGACAAACTATATCTTTCCATTCTCCCCAAAAAAATTCATGTAAATCATCTACAAATACGCTCAAACTCATCATCACCCACATAATTTACTGTTTCTTGTATGATATCTCACTCACTTTTCCAATCATCTCTTCCCTCATTAAATCACAACACGTTCCTCCAGCAACCGACGGGAAAACACAGCAATCCACTGAGGGCGGCGAGCATCTCAAGACAAGCGGGGAGCGGAGATCAGAAGTGGTCGGGAGTTCCGCCGCCTCAAGACACCGCTGGTCCCGTGAGCCATCTCAAGGCAAGGCGGCGACCGTGGAGCGTAACGAATGTATTAAAAATGTTATCAAGGAGAAACTGCTCATAAATCAATTAACACACGATCTGCATATAATTATCATGGCTAATTGCACTTCATTGTTATCCCCTGTTTACCTGTTGCCTCTCGTTAAGGCAAAGCATTGCAATTTTCACCAATACAAAGCAGAACAAAATAGTGGCAGGAAAATAATTGGCCACGTCATCAGCAAGTTTGGTTTCTCAATTACTTCTTCATACCTGCCTTGCCCTGCTTTTCCCCAACTCAGCTGCTTACTCCCACCTTCACACCAACAAGCTTTTCAATAATACCACACCTATTATCTTTATCAAAATATTTCCTGCTTATGACGCTGCTGTTACTGTTGTTGCTACTTCTGGTGCTGCTGCTGGTGCTGCTGCTGCTGCTGCTGCTGCTGCTGCTGCTACTGCTACTGCTACTGCTACTACTACTACTACTATACTACAATAACACTGCATCTCTTACTACTGGGATTACTATTACACATAGCAATGGTACAGCTATAAATTTTGCCATTAACATAACTAATAGTAAAAAAAAAAAATATTAGCATTAGTAACTGAAGGATATCACAGCTGCCTCTTGAGGAACCTTTCAGCCACGCCAAGAGCTACCACACACCAAGCAATCACCTTATCAGTGAAGCCGAACATATGTCACTTAACACTAACCACGAAAAATAGAATTAACAAATAAATAGATAAAAATGCCTAAGCAATTCCATTATCTTAATCATTAATACGAATATATATATATATATATATATATATATATATATATATATATATATATATATATATATATATATATATATATATATATATATATATATATATATATATATATATATGTGTGTGTGTGTGTGTGTGTGTGTGTGTGTGTGTGTGTGTGTGTGTGTGTGTGTGTGTGTGTGTGTGTGTGTGTGTGTGTGTTTGTGCCTTTTCTTTTCTCGCACAAGACATACAACACGAAGTTAGTTCCTCAGGACGGGCGGCGCTGGTGGCAGCGAACAAGAAGCACCACAAACGTATTAATACAACACACACAGGCCGCCATCACGGGTGGCCGTTCCAGGAGCCGCGGCCTGCCAGGTGCCGTCGGCCGCTGCCCGGCGGCCCTGCATCGTCTCGCCGACCATGGTGGCGTCGGGAATGAGTGTCGCTGCCAGGTCCACATACAGCATAGCAACACACCATGAGCGACAACACATTTCCTTTGAGTAAACATTCATGGGGATTCATTTTCATACTTATCCATGCCAGGAAAGTCAG
>NC_059293.1:14671294-14681294 GCF_017591435.1 Portunus trituberculatus
GTTGTGTGTGTGTGTGTGTGTGTGTGTGTGTGTGTGTGTGTGTGTGTGTGTGTGTGTGTGTGTGTGTGTGTGTGTGTGTGTGTGTGTGTGTGTGTGTGTGTGTGTGTGTGTGTGTGTGTGTGTGTGTGTGTGTGTGTGTGTGTGTGTGTGTGTGTGTATATATATATATATATATATATATATATATATATATATATATATATATATATATATATATATATATATATATATATATATATATAAGAAATTCAGGTAAAGAATAATTACTACACGGAAATTTTTTCACGATAATGAAACATATTTCAGAGACTCCTCTTTCTGCGACCAATTTTCTCATTAATTATATATTTCACACATCATGTTACTAGTTGCTGGCCATCCTGGGGTCACTGGGATTAATATTTGGGAAAAAATATTAAAAACTGCTTATTTCATTAGGTCAACATTTTGCAGGTGTGCCATCGGTCTTACTAACATGTGTATTACCTCGTCATCTAATTATTCTTTCCTCAGTAATGAACTACTGCAGGTGGAAAAATATATTTGTTTGTTTACCTACTTACTTGTATCGTTAATATTTGTCCATTCATATTATTTATCTATTTCCATATTTATAACATATTTACTTACATGTCTATAAATTCATTACGTATCATATATCAATTAATACTTTATTTACATATTGTAGTTTTGTTAATAAATGGCATGTGTAATCAATATGAGAGAGAGAGAGAGAGAGAGAGAGAGAGAGAGAGAGAGAGAGAGAGAGAGAGAGAGAGAGAGAGAGATCCTATATTGCATTACAAAGGCAACTGTTAATAGTTTCATTAGATATTCATAAGACATAAAACTTTACATCAGTCCGCAGCATTCCTCCCAAGAAGTCAATCAATGTGACTCCCTTCATATTCCCAGCATTGATTCCCGAACTCCTTTGCAGCATCACGTGGCAAAAACATTACATTCCATATTCGTACGAAAAGAAAAAAAAATATAAGGATAATTAAAGAACAGAGGAAATTAATATCTCTGAATAAATGTATCGAGAAAAAAATGAGGTATAACATGGTAAATAAACTACTGTTAATATAACAACAATAAAACAATAATAATAATGATTATGAAATTGATACCTCGAAACTAAGTGATGGGAGTGAACAGCTTTAAAGAAAAAAAATATTTTACTGATATCACCGCGAGGCCAAAAAATTATTGTTAATAATGCATCGAGGAAAGATACCAAGAATAAATTCAGAACTATTTACTAATATCACTAGTTACGGTAATCAGTAACTGTGAGAAAATTAATCACGAAAATTATGTTATCGAATTTACTACTAGCTTCATGAGACAAAACATATTACGTTTACCACTACATCAAGATAAGGAAGTATGCCAATAAATATAGAAATATTATTATCACGAAGCAAATTAATCAATGGCCGGAAAGAAATGCATCAAGGGAAGAAGATAATAAAAAGTAACTACGAAATTTCTTAGCACCATAACGAGGCTAATTAACGAATAGCCGGGAACAAGCCATCAGAAAAAAAAATACATAAAAATAATGACTGGAATTCTTCTGAGCAACATTATGAAGAAAATTAGTATATATGAAAACTGCATCAAGTGAACAAACGATATGAACAATTACTCAACTTCATAATAACGTGACAAACCAAAACAAAAACAAAATAAATCTGAAGAATACAAAATCAAGATATATTCCTTAAATAATTAATATAGATAACGAATCACATAATTAACACAGAAACATGAAAAAATTCAGTAGCAAGAACGAAACATAATTTCTTAAGAGGACCAGGAAATAAGTAATAAAAGAATATATAAATGAACCATCACAAAAAGAAACTCTGCATAAAATAATAATCTCAATAAACAGATTTCTTGGGCGATGCGTTAAAGCCACATCAGGTAAAACATTGCGTTAAAGATCCAGAAGCCACACTAATGTTCGTATTATCATATTATTACAAACTCTAATCTCAATTGCCTTAAAGTATTTATTTCGCTGCCCTCCCTCAATTAAATAATCCATCTAGTAGTGTCTGCAAATCGGTCTCCAACGGAAATCTAAACACAATTAATGAAAGTGGTAATTCTAGATATGCTATTATATTTACGAGCTTATATGCTACATAATACAAGTGTGTGTGTGTGTGTGTGTGTGTGTGTGTGTGTGTGTGTGTGTGTGTGTGTGTGTGTGTGTGTGTGTGTGTGTGTGTGTTCGCGCGTTGTGAGGTTAGCATGTGGTGCTCTCAGGTCCTGCAGGGCGTGGTGGAGTGGGGCAGAGAGGGCGTGCGGGCGTGTGGGGCCAGGAAAGGGGCAACAGTAAGGGGCGTGAGCGGTGGGGCGGGAGGGCAGCAGCGACCCGTGGCGAGCAGATCCCGCAGAGTTGGGCGGCGCCTCCAGCTCTGGGCCAGACGCGGCCAAAACAAACACGGCAAAACTTTTCCCTTTCGTATTATTCTTCCTCAGATAAACAACCTTAACACTCTGCTTGGAATAATGAAAAAAAGCTCTTTTCATAGTGGCTTCTATGTGTCTTTACTTTACTCAGGTGGGTTTGAAATATTTATTTGAAGAGATTATTTGTTTGTGATCGTTTCTCAGATAAACTTAACAGTACTTAAATATTAATGGTGACTTGTAATCGCTTCCTTTACTTTCTACACTTATTATGAAGAGCTGACGTTTTTTTTCTTATTCTCAGGAGTGGATTTTACATATAAACAACTTAACATTGCTGCAAATGTATATATATTAAAAAATAGAGTTGTTTGTGGCGATTTCTAAACCTCTCTCTCTTTACTTTCTCCATTTTATTGTGAAGCGTCGATGAGTTGTTATTGTTTTGACGGGTGAGTTGCACGTCCATGATCAACAAAGCTGCAAAGTCCACCACAACTTTCCTCCAGTGCATTACAACAGTCGCAGCGTTGCACCTTCACCTCCCGCCCCTCATTTCCTGTCGCCAACATTACTAATTAGCTGAAGAAGCGTAAAATGCATTATTCATACGAACAAATATATATACTGGAAAAAATAAGTATTCACTACTAGCACAAGCCCACGAGCATTAAATGAGGGAACTAGCATCGCCCGAGCCACTTTACCTCAAAAATCGGTCTTACATCGGCGAAATGTTCTTGTGTGAACGTAACATATATATTCAGTATATTCGGGAGGAAATAATTCTTCAATCTCTGAATATGCAGCAAGCTCGGGACTCCTAAATACATACTCGGGAAAAAAGAAACTCCTGTTCTAATTTCCGCCGCCAGATCACAACTCCCCATCACGCAGGCTGAGAAATTCCACCTTAACTTATGTAGCGAAAGAATACAAATGTTCGCGCGTCTCTGGCCCGCGCGGGAAAAATAGTACTCAAGTAATATGCATAAATCTATAAAATGCATTTATGCCAGACAAATCAAAATCATCTCCTTTTTCCTATAATCTCGTATAATCCTGAACACCCACTCAAGGCATACAAATGTTTCCCTGTCGTGCAGCGCTGGCAGGAGGAGGAGGAGGAGGAGGAGGAGGAGGAGGAGGAGGAGGGAGGAGGAGGAGGAGGAGGAGGAGGAGGAGGAGGAGGAGGAGGAGGAGGAGACAGACTGCAACATGGAGAAAGGGAAGAGTGCAGGAGGGGCCGCGAGAGGCTGACGATGGCCACTGTTGTATTTTGTAATTACATGGAAAGCGTAACAAGGCGGTCGTGTCTCTGCCTCAAATATTGGTCAGTAATATTCGAGGTAATATATAATGGCGTGGGTGAGGTCTGATGAGCCGCCTGACGGCCTATCCTCCTTTGTTATTATCCACCTCCCGAAATTCCTTGCATTTGAGCAGACTCCTTAAATCATGGCCATAATTTTGGTACCTACAAAATATGTTTTTACTCCTCGGAGCCTCGGTGTCTCGCGTTGGTATCTGGAAGCTGCGTCAGGTTTTCCGAATTTATAGCTTTGTACCCAAATGTAGAAGCGCTTCACGGGTCGTAACTCAGCCTGATAACTATTCTTCGTCTCAGGGCCTCGCTGGCGGCGGGTATTGCTCGCCAGGCAGCCGGTGAATTCCTCGAACGGGGCATAAAAATCTTCACGAATCCGTCGCCGCTACACTCGACAAAATATTCAGAATTCACAGCTGAGCCTTAAATAACGCCATGCATTCTTACGATTCTATACAGTGTCTGCCACGGTCACGTATAAAATACCTGCAGCGACCATTAGCCTGTCACACTTGCATTCATCGATTATTCATTGAGGTGTTACCTGCAGGCTTCTTGCTTTCGGTTGCCATAACCTTTTTCCCATCTAGTGTTGGCCGCGAACTTTTTATTTTTGATCCGTATCCTCCAGCCTCGTTAAGCTGTACCTGGCCAGCGCTTCCTCGCTGCACCTGCCGGAGTTGCCGCGCTTCACCTGGGCAAGGCACCCGCAAAGCACCGAGGCAAGTGTTGCCATTCACTCCGCGGCTGAAAGGTAGCAGCATGCCGCTGTTTTGTAGCGCTCACTACATCTCGTCATTCTGAAAGTTAATGATCATCTCGCCTTCCACAAAACTCACTTTAGAAAACCTTTTTTGCTTGTGCATTTTTTTTTTCCTTTCATGATATCCGTAGCCACGATAGATATGCCTAACCAAGATAGACAAGCGGCTGAATGGGAAGTAACGTTAACTTCAATACCTCGCTGAATGAGTACAGGTGCTGCATGCTTCCTATTCTCCCGGTGGTGTACAGCAGCGCAACATTCCCGTGTAAATGAAACAGCCTCAGTCACCAAGGCTTGCAGTAACCGTTGCCATCACACGCAGCGCTGCCTACACCTTCAGACTCCTCCTTGGGCGAAGTCAGCACCGCCTGGCTACACGACCAGCACCCTCCTTCACCCACTGTCTTTACATTACTACCAAACGATCCATCTTCCCACGAATATGTGAATAGATTAACAGAACGAATACCATACTATAATTCGAAAAAATATACTGTATATAAAAAATATCAAATAAATTGATAAGCTATATATATATATATATATATATATATATATATATATATATATATATATATATATATATATATATATATATATATATATATATATATATATATATATATATATATATATATATATATATATATATATATATATATATTATTTATTCATTTATATATCTATTCATTTATTCAATCATTTACTTATTAATTTACCTTTCTTCTTTTCAAGGCAGTACATGTCATGAAGCTATTTGTCATTATCTAAATTTAATTTGTTATACTGACATTTACATGAAAATAAACGCAAACAATCTGACATGAGATTTTTAAGGATGTCTTGTTACTACTCTCTAGGCAATCACTTGAAAAGGAAAAGAGGCAAAGAGATGCTTCAAGAGAGGCAACAAAATGGACATCATAATATATTAATCAACTATAATATCGTGGAAATGTTGACAGTAAGCTTCATGAAGACAAACTTCTACAAACTGATTAATGTGTCTAATTTTAAGAGTAAATATTAATAAATCACCCTTTCTTACGTTGTGTCTTTATAAAGTAAAATAGAACATTGAAGCTTATATCAATAGAAAATAAAAGTTAACGATAAAGCAAGGTTTATTGCGAACACCACTGCAAAATTTTATAAACTTCAAACACACACACACACACACACACACACACACACACACACACACACACACACACACACACGCACGCACACACACACACACACACACACACACACACACACACACACACACACACACACACACACACACACACACACGTACTTCCTACCACAACCACCCTAAATCCACCACCGCCACCACTCGACCACTACCACCACGAAGTTCAGTCTAGCGCAAAAACACTCGAACTTACACATTTCCTGTCTAGTAGAAATAATGCATGTTACAATGGTCGGAGCGAATGATCATCTTGGGTGTAAAAAGGCACACCGTGAGTCGTCCTCGTGTGTCGTGGTTATAAACAGGTGTGTAGCGCGTCCACACTTTTGCAGCAGGACGTTTTGCAGCGCACGTCATCCTTCAGTGTGACGGTTTACCTGAAGCTGGAAAACAGTTAACTACTCTTTTGACGTAGAGCCACAATATTTTGCATCACGCTGCCTGTCAAGGAAGTAAATGTGGAGGCGGCGCGTCACCTCATCACTTGAGCCGCCATCTTACTAAAGGCTGGCATTTCAGCGAGGCCTGAAAGCTCTATGAGGGGAGGCGGGACGGAGGGCACGCGAGGGCGCGGCATGGCGACAATAACCCACGCGAGCTGAAGGACGCCGGAACATCATCGTGGAGCGGCGCCTGAAAACTGCAGCTTTCAGGAGTGATAACACAAGGCAAGAAATTCATGCTTTATTAACTCCGGAGTTTAATGTCCTTGTGCCAGACTCATATTTCCTGGATATTTAATTGGATTAAGCTACGACTCAGTTCAGTTCGCACCATTTAAAGTGCCTAATGACTTTCGCCTGCATATTCTGTATTCACTCCCTGTATAAGGAATAAAGCCAGTTATCTCAGCTGGAATGTAATTAACCGAGTCTCCAACAGGCGACAGTCCTCGTAAAAGAAATAGGAAGAACATTCGACGTAAAATTACGAGCGAGCGAGAGGGCGGCGGGCACGACAGCGTCTCCTGGCGACGCCTCGCGGCCGCTAATGATCTCATCTTCGGGATGCGCCAACACTCGAGTCGGGCCATTACGTTCCCAAAATACCAAGAATGGCATAAAATGGACGGTGTTGGGCGTGATTGACCATTTGGAAGTAAGCACTCGCCTAAAAACTGGAGAAACTCAGTGATATGTAAATGCTGAAATCCTGATTGTAAAATGGATGATTATCGCTGTGTACACGTATCGATAAATACTGAATGGCGTATTGATATTTTCACAAATCGCTATTAAGTGTTATGAGGGGAATTATACTGCAGGGAAAGTGCTGCAGACGAGTTTTGGCTGTGGAAGTTTGCCAACTATTTAGCGTGTGAGGGTGGTGTCCCGGCCTGCTGTCCACACACCGATGGCGCTCGCGGCCCAAATGCGAGGCGAGAGGCATGAGGAGGCATACACTCCCGCCGCTGCCCGACCCGGGAAAAAGCATTTTATTTTATCCCCTTCCGGCCCAATGTTGAGCGGCGGGGGTCAGGTCACCACCACCACCACCACCACCACCACCACCACCACCACCACCACCTCCACCTCCACCAAGGGAGTAATCAGCGTCTGTCTGCTGCTGCTTACTCCTGTGTGACCCTGCAACTGCTGCTGCTGCTGCTACTATGTTGAATTACCAGATTACTCTCTCTCTCTCTCTCTCTCTCTCTCTCTCTCTCTCTCACACACACACACACACACACACACACACACACACACACACACACACATATATATATATATATATATATATATATATATATATATATATATATATATATATATATATATATATATATATATATATATATATATATATATATATATATATATATATATATATATATATATATATATATATATATATATATATCAGTCAGAAATTGGCAGGGACTGGTACGGTGCCGTGACTTGTGCAGAAGGTTGGGACAGCCCTTTGTTCAGCAGATGACTCGGAATGGCTAATGATCACACGCACGCATGCACGCACGCACGCACGCACACACACACACACACACACACACACACACACACACACACACACACACACACACACACACACACACACACACACACATTTCTGTGACATTTAAATAAAAAAGGTTGGTCCTCTTCTTTCTATGATATTCCCAGTACTATATGAAGCAGCGAATGGTTTCTACAGCAGACAAACTAACTCAACCCTCACACTTCAAAATTACTGAGAATAAATAAACTCACGAATAATAACTTGAATTTTTCTTCACCAAGTATGTACAGGTGTGGTAAATATGAAAAAAATGTAGAAATTTTTAAAAATGAAGTAAAAAAAGGTAGCAATAGAAATGACAACATAAAATAAAAAGATCCTTTTCAGCATAAATCAAGATAAGGTAGTCACTCTGATATATATATTTTGTATTTATCATATCCTATATAAAATCCCAACAGCTTAAGGCCTTGTGGGGCCTTGTGGGGCCTGAAGTGTTACCACAGTATCTCTCTCTCTCTCTCTCTCTCTCTCTCTCTCTCTCTCTCTCTCTCTCTCTCTCTCTCTATCTATCTATCTATCTATCTATCTATCCATCTATCTATTTGTCTCCCTCCCTCTCTCGTAAATAATGCAAGTTCCATCAACAAGCATATACATTTGTGTATGCTTTGCGTGATCAATATAATATTCATCACAATATTAGCCATCGGGCCTCACCGTTGCCACGTCCTCCGTCTGTGCGAGGCTGCATGTCTACATCAAGAGGAGCCGTGGTTAAATGTAAGTTTATTTTTTCATCACGAGAAGGAGTAATTTTCTTTGAGGCGCGGCAGTAGTTGCGTTTTCCATCCTCTGGTTGGGCTCAGGATATTACGATTCATCACTCATTAAAGTGGTTCTCTGCTCTCTTTGGCGAAGCGTATCAAATAACAGCGCGATGGTCATTATCCTTTGATATGTTCCAGTGCTCTCAGATACGACTCCGCGCTGTTCATTCCTGACGTAACGATGTTTTGTGGTGTTGACAATACTCGGCAGGATCGGCGAGTTTTGATGGCGCTGCGCTACGTTCCTCCGATGCTAATGGCTACCTCGAAATGGGATACAACACGCAGAAACGTAAATGGCATAGTGTACCCTTTAAATGTATATAATTACAGCCATACGGAGCCCCTAGTAAGCGGCAGACTGAGGGACACACATCTTCATTAGTTATAGGTAAGCAGCCACGTTTTCAAATCGCGCAAAACACCCCCGCAGAGTTTATAGAAAATGAGCATTTTGTGCGCGGCTCACAGAAAACTTTCCCCGCCCGTTTTTTATGCTCCGCGGCGTAAAATCCTAGCGAGGAAAAAACTGCTGCTGTTGCCTGGGTGGGACTTGTGCAGGCTCAGAGGAGCAGTGCAATCCGCAGGTTTTGTGTCTCTCTCGACTCTTGTGCCTCCCGCAGCTCTTCCGGGAACCCGCAGGACCTTCAGGATAGCCTAGTGAGTGTTACGGAAGGAAGGAAAAGGCTTTTACGGCCTCGCATGTGAGCTTTAGCGGAGATATTGAACCGTCGAGCGGCTAGCCGGCCTCCCTGTCCAGCTTGGCGCGGGCAGACATTTTGAATTCTGCGTGAGGCCGGAGAGTGAGTGAAGTGAGTGACGTAGAGGAATTATTGGGTGGCCGAGACGCGGCTTTGTGAGGCGAGGTGTCCACTACAAGTCACTGAACTCCCGAGGGAACTTAGTCATCCCTCCACCGCCTTCATTCCCCACCAGGAGCCCAGGCAGCCTCCGCCGCGCAGCCCACCCAGCTCCCGGCGCATGTGCCCCATCTCCCCCGCGCCACCCTCACCTCCACCATTGCAAGGATGGAATTCATCACTCTCAAATGCTTTGATATACTGCAACATGCATCATCACCACAAAACCTGACTCGTAAGAAAAAAAAGTAGGATGTGTAAATGAGTTCTCTAACACGCCTCGAGTCTGGAGGTGGCTGTGTGCAGCTGGGGCGTGGAGCGCTTGATGACTCTTTGGTGTAAATATTCTGAAATGAGCATTTAATCCTGACTGTAATTAAAAGGTACGAGGTGGGGTGCTGGAGGAGCCGGGTCCTTGGGTGAGTGTCGAGGGTGAGTGGCGACGGTCAACAGGGCTGGAGGGCTAGATAAGAGGCCGCTCCCTGCCTCGCCGCCGCCCTCCCCCTGCCCCTCCTGCCCTGATGATTAATTAGACCATGCGCGCCGTGCCCTCCACCACCCCAGCCCAGCCTCCAGCCCGCCTTCCCTCACCCTACACTTTCTCATACAATATCCTTTCTCCAAGGCAAATTC
>NC_059293.1:14683794-14716294 GCF_017591435.1 Portunus trituberculatus
CAGACAAATCAGGCTGCCTTCAATTTCTAACTGAGGCTTTGTGTTGGAAATGCGGAGCTGAGCTGCGTGAGGCACAGGCTGCAGGGAAATAAGAGAAGGTGGCGGTGGCGGGCACCAGGTGGTGGCCGCCCCTCGCTCCTCCCGGGCAAGGGAGGCTGTCAGCGGCACGGCACCACGTCTGGCTGCCTGAGAAGTAAAAAGATGCTTATGACTTGACATGCAAAGTAATTGTTGCAATGGCTAACCTTGATAGAGCATTACCATTATTATGTGGTAAATTAATAACAACACATTTGCTCTTCAAACTGTTCACACGCATAAAACATAACAACATGTTATACGAACTGGTTCTGTGTTCCGATCTTCCTAATCCAGCAGCCTATATAGAAAAAACACTTAACCAAATTTTAAATTTCTCACCAGTAATTCAATATGTCATATACTTACGTGTATACGTATACGCACGTATAAATGCAAGCAGAGAGAGAGAGAAAGAGTGAGAGAGAGAGAGAGAGAGAGAGAGAGAGAGAGAGAGAGAGAGAGAGAGAGAGAGAGAGAGAGAGAGAGAGAGAGTCATACAGTCCTCTCTCTCTCTCTCTCTCTCTCTCTCTCTCTCTCTCTCTCTCTCCTAATACAAGGCACACCATCCCCACACTCACATCCTCAGCATCACCTCACCTCCGCGTCACCAGGCTGCCTCAAACATGCCTCTCTAACCTTTTCCTCAAAACTCCTTTGCTTCTTATTTTTCCAATGTCTTCCGTGCCTTGCTTCCTTTCGGCCCCTTTCTCCTCCCCAGCCACCGCGCCTCGCCTTCTCCAGTCCCCAGCACACTGAATAATCTGGCTCCTCATCTCTCATGCTGTGCTGAGGGTGACACAAGGCTCGCCCGCCCTGGGGACCCGCGCGTCTTCACCTTTCCAGTTTCCAAGGCAGGATGGAAGAAGTCTGGAATGCCACGTGTCTGTAGTGCATGTTCCAACACTCTAACCTTCCTTTGTTTCATTTCAATCTAAAATATTGGGTATATATATATATATCTGAAACATGTTTCATTGATCTTTGTTTTTTTGTGTGATTTAGTAATGAGTTTTGTACACTGAGAGAGAGAGAGAGAGAGAGAGAGAGAGAGAGAGAGAGAGAGAGAGAGAGAGAGAGAGAGAGAGAGAGAGAGAGAGAGAGAGAGAGTCATTCACTGATTTCTTCATATCTTTCTTAAATTACAACCCAGGAAAAGACAGAATGACAGACGTGTGTGTGTGTGTGTGTGTGTGTGTGTCTGCAAGGAACAGACTGAGAGTGAGTTACCCTGAACACTTTTCTTCACTAAAAAAATCTCACATAAGAAAGAGATACAAAAGAAAGCTGAAGGAAGATGCGGCTTGCAGTAAGGTGAAGGAAAGGAGATGGAAGGGGAGAGAGGTGGTAGGGAGCAGTAGGGACAGCGGTTGAGGGATGGAAGTGTGGGAGAAGGGAAATAAAAAAAGACAGGTGTACACGCGGGGGAAAACACACACACGCACACACACGCACACGCACATACCACTACATGCATGGAGAGAGAAGAGACGAACCATAGAGCCACGACAGACTGCGTTCACACTGCTCGGGAAAGCTGCAATACCCTGGGATAGAAATCGAGACGAGAGCAGACGAGACGAGAACTACACACTTGGTAGTACACCAGAAATTAGGAGTAAAACAGATACTTCCCAAGAGTATTTACACCAGAACTCCAGAAAAGGACAACACAAGCACACCAGAATACCATACCAACACACCACTAGAATAAAGCCCGTAACACTACCACACAAAAATACCAACACCAGAACACCATCACAACACAACACCATCACACAACACAACATCACCACACCAGTATCCTCTTCCTGCTAAGCTTCCACACAGCAATGAGAAGTGTGAGGTTTTCCAGCCCTACAGCTTGCCACCCTCGCCCTCCTCGCCTCGTCCCTTCCTACCGCAGTGTTCTTCCCTTCTCTCATGACGAGGCGAGGCACCAGGCCAGGAGTCTTGCTGCTTAAGTCAATTGCTCACTAGCCTGTGAAGTTGGGCACTGTTATAAGCATGTGCTGGTCGTGAGGGAAAGGAACTTAGTGTGTTAGCTACGGATACACTATCGTTGTATGTATTAAGGCTTGTAAGTGTTTAAAATAGTCAATAGCTGCATATATGTTTATTTCTCTATTTGATGATTTGTTTAACTAGTTTCTTATTTGCACATTTATCAATTTATCTGATTTCATAAGAAGGAATTTTCATACATTTTTACTAATTTACTTATAGATTTATTTGTTTATATATTCATCTTTTTGTTTATTGACCAATTATTTATTATGTTTTAATGTTTATTTAGTTTCTTATTTGTATATTTAGCAATCTATCTGATTTTATAAGTAGTTTTCTAATACATTTTTTACTAATTTACTTATACATTTATTTGTTTATTTATTCATCTATTTATTTATTTATTAACGTATCATTTATTATATTTTAAGGTTTATTTAGTTTCGTATTTGTACACTATCAGTCTATCTGATTTTATAAGTAGATTTTTAGCACATTTTTATTAATCTATTTACATATTTATTCATTTATTCATCTATTTCTTTATTTACCCATTATCTATTGTTTTAATGTTTATTGTTTTAATGTTTATTGATCTAATCATCTTATTCTCTTGTTTATCGATTAGTTTAGTATGTTTATTTATGTACTTATTTATTGTTCGATCTATCTTATTTTCTTGTCTATTTATTTACTTAATATGCTTATTTATGTATCAATGTATTCATTAACATTATTCGTTCTACATTTATATATAAACATATCCGCACAACTACAATATTTTTTGTTTATCTTATATACCTACTCTTTTACTACTTATGTATTGTATTGCTCATCTATTTCACTGGAGAACCTAGCCTTTCAATCCTGTCCCAAGAAAGAACCTCGCTATGGGTGAGTCACGACAACCTTCACGGGAGCTGAATGAACACTTAAAGTTTAGTGTAATTATCTCTGGAAAAATTCAAACATGCAAATATCTACGATTAAGAAACTTTTCAAATATTACAGAGAGAGAGAGAGAGAGAGAGAGAGAGAGAGAGAGAGAGTGTGTGTGTGTGTGTGTGTGTGTGTGTGTGTGTGTGTGTGTGTGTGTGTGTGTGTGTGTGTGTGTGTGTGTGTGTGTGTGTGTGTTACAGAACTAGTCGCTGAGACAATATTCTGGGAAAATCTCAGCAAAAAAAGTTTTAATGATGAGAGATATTAATGACGACTAGGGAGATATAAAATAGTGTACAGAAGTCCTTTGGGGGAATCTTGTGGCTTGCTCATCTCACTTCAAAAGAGTAATCAGGGGAATCAGGGAGAGGGCTGAAGGTCTTGACATAAAAGTTAGCCGGACAAGTGGCGCGGAGTATAAAGGGGGAGTCATCAGCAGAGAGGTGAATAAAGCAGAGTTAAAAAGCCGCTCGAGTACTGGTGATATTGGTGTCTGGCTGGCCTTTCCTAGAATGCGCTATTAGTAGATTCACGCTGAGTTCTTGATGAGCCGTTCCCCTCCTGATTCCTGAACCTTGGATGGTATTCTACTTGTAAACATCTACACACACACACACACACACACACACACACACACACACACACACACACACACACACACACACACACACACACACACACACACACACACACACATACTTAGAAAGAGATTACATAGCTTGTTTTTCTTTTCTTTTTTCGTCGTCAATTCTTTCCTACTTAGGACTAAATTTTAAAAGAACCGTTTGACTTTTCCTGACGGGCGATGCTCCTTTCCCGCGCCGCGACCCCCCCCCTCCCTCCCTTAGCACATCCATCCCGAGGCGCGGCGGTTCCTGCACCTGAATTGGTCATTTACGAGCCGAATGTAAACGAGGTGTCTTGAGCGTGGGGGAAGGCGGAGAATGTGGCGATTCTTGCTTAATGGCCCAAGAACATGAATAATTCTGTGCCAGGCGTGAGGGCCGACCCCCGCCACCCGTGACCTCTCATGAGCTGTGACCTCACACACCCAAGGCTTTGCTACACACTGTGACCACCGGGACTGGTTCGCTTCCCCATGAGCGTGACCTTCCGTGGGGAATCAGCACCCATACTTTAAGGCCGCCCACCCCCACCAGGCCCCCCCGTCTGGCTGTCACCAGTGTCACCACCGCGGGCCTCAGCTGTCTGCTTTATACTCGCTGGCAAAAAGTGTATTAAAGTCTCTCTTAATATCAGTATACCAACAAAAATACTCGTTCAAATAATATATGAAGTGTGAAATGTTTATTTACTTTTCTATTCTCTTTCTTTATTTTTTCTCTCTACATTTGGTATCATGTGGATTGTCCCTGCAGGCGCCACCCCGGACTGTGTGACACCAGTAACACCCAAACGTGATGTGAGCAGTCCTGTAGAGGCCCGCCGAAGCGCTGCCTCCGCCCCCACCGCCCCCATCCCCCAATCCGCCGCAGGGAGAGTGCTCCTCCCCAGGCTCGACTCCGTCAAGCCGTTAAGCCCTTGGCGACTTTTCTGTCACCAGCACAATAATTTCTCAGTCGCAAACATTTTTAAACCCCCATAGAAGGCTTAGCGACGCCTCTAATGACTCCAAAATAAAGGCAAAATAACTCATCACAGCCTCGTTCCTGAGTCACACTTTTTGTTGAGTTGATAATACAAGAGACCATCATCCCGCGCCGGTGCAGTCAGGGCTCTTCTTCAATAAATCTTCCAGCCTGAGCCAAGCGCATTACCAAGGATAGGTGTCCGTTATCCCTGCGAGACGAAATTGTTTTTCACGTTCGACGTTTTGACAGAATGGAAAATGCCTAGTCGGGAGGGGAAAAAAAGTAGCCTTTTTCCTTGACTTTAATTCCGTCGCGGTGCCGAAGCGACAACATTTAAGGCTGGACGTTGAAAAGAGGGAGAGTCATTAGCAGCTCCTCCCCCAGCACCTCGCAGCACCGGGCGTGGACACAACACAGCTGTCCTAACATACTCAACACACACAAGCGCATTTACTCTTCCAAGAGGAATTACTTGAACGGTTAATGCTGTTGAGATTCTGCTGCGGAAAAATGCATGCAGCAGGAAGCGTGTCCAAGCACCCAACGCTTTCTGTGAGGAACTGCGCTAATTTTAGCTTCCTAGAGATAACAAGATGAGAGGGAAAGAAGAATATGAGTGTACATTTTGCAAGTTTCACATATTAATCTAAGTCTTAAGCTTAGTGGAGGACGCAGCGCCCCGAGGACAGCGCCGCCGCACACCCGCTCACATCCAGCCGCTGCCTCAAGTTGCCCTGGGAGCGGCTTCCACCATTTCCCGCATCCTAATTTCTTAATGCAGTCAAGTTCCAGTCGTTTCACTCATTAAGAGGCAAATTAGCATGCAAATTTCTCCATCAATTCTTCGGATATTTTACGAAAGAAAAAGAAAAACGGAGAGCCATCAAGTCAAGGAGATTGGGAGCCGCCCCTGAGCCAGACCATCGCCCTCATCACAAGGTTACAAAGAGTGCCGCATATATGATCTAAGTCAATCAAGGAAGTTTAAAATGTAGCATTCCATAGTTAACTGTTTACAAACTCCCCACAACCGAGGTCATCGCGTGCACGCACACTCATTCATACACCAAGTTATTGCAAACTTCAACATAAATATAGCAAAAAGCAAGCCTGCAGTAGTTATTGGTAAAAATCCGCACGTTTCATCCAAGAATCTCAACTTTCCCTCCCTCCCCCATCCCACCACCACAGATCTCCCCCTACCTTACCGCCACCTGCTCGCCTCCCCACACTGCCCCTTCCGCCTCCTACCTTCCCTCCCTCCACTCCTCCGCTCCCTTTCCCTACCTCGCTTGTCCCTTAGGAATATTATTTACGTATGATTATGAAAGTGCGAGTGTGAATGAATTAAGAGACATTTACCTGCCTGGCAAGTCACCTACCCAAGAACCGCTTCACTCATTGACACCAGTACAAAAGTTGAAGTTATTAATTCGGAAGGTATCAATTTTTTATTACTCCGAACGGCAAAGTTTGTTATTTAACTAATGACGTCAAATATCTATGAAAAAAGTAAGTTAGATTAGTTTTAAGTGTTTTTAGTACATATACCATTATTTATTTTTTTTACAGCAGTAATCTATAATAACAATCACATCGTTCGAGCATAACTCAACATCACTTGTTTGATGACGACTAGACGCACACACACACACACACACACACACACACACACACACACACACACACACACACACACACACACACACACACACACTCAACACGCCAGCCAGCCAGCCAGCCAGGCAGTGGGCACCACACCACACCACCGGGCAACGCACAGACGGAAACACTTCCCCTACCTTCAATTCTTCCTCCCATACCTTCCTTCGCCCTCTCACCCCTGTCCCCTAGCCCTGTCAGACTGACCGCTTGCTTGTTACCCGCCAGAAAGGAAGCGGACGGCGGCTCACTCCCAGATCCAG
Source organism: Portunus trituberculatus (assembly GCF_017591435.1). Lineage (NCBI taxonomy): Eukaryota > Metazoa > Arthropoda > Malacostraca > Decapoda > Portunidae > Portunus > Portunus trituberculatus. The sequence goes on from NC_059293.1 coordinate 14,690,336, forward strand.
CTTACCCGCGACACAATGAGACGGCCGGGGCAAAACCCTCTTATATTGGCGGGGATGGAATGCGTTTGCCGTGCATCACCTGAGTGGTATTTCCTCGGGACGGTATGCAGTCACACCAGTTTACTCAATAGTCAAAAGAGAGGATGAGAGAGAGAGAGAGAGAGAGAGAGAGAGAGAGAGAGAGAGAGAGAGAGAGAGAGAGAGAGAGAGAGAGAGAGAGAGAGAGAGAGAGAGAGACAGACAGACAGACAGACAGACAGACAGACAGAGAGAGAGAGAGAGAGAGAGAGAGAGAGAGAGAGAGAGAGAGAGAGAGAGAGAGAGAGAGAGAGAGAGAGAGAGAGAGAGAGAGAGGCAAACAAGTCGTAAAACTCGTGTAGCTTCCAGATGTTTGAAAAGTTACAATAAAATAATCCTAGTATTATAAGCCATGAGTCTTTAAAAGAAATGTTACTACTTCTAACTACTACTACTACTATTACTACTACTACTACTACTACTACTACTACTACTACTACTACTACTACTACTACTACTAGTATTACAATGTCTTGAATAAAAACAGACAGATGGTAGTAGTAGTAGTAGTAGTAGTAGTAGTAGTAGTAGTAGTAGTAGTAGTAGTAGTAGTAGTAGTAGTAGTCGCAGCAGCAGCAGCAACAATAATAAAAATCCTATCTATCTATCTCTTTATCTACACACTTGGTTGACACACCGAACATCTTACTTGTCTGATACCCTATTGAAACTACCTCAAGAACAGCAACCACTTATCTCTCTCTCTCTCTCTCTCTCTCTCTCTCTCTCTCTCTCTCTCTCTCTCTCACACACACACACACACACAGACACAGTACCCAAATTACCGGGCCTGCACTCCACACCTTTGCCTTGTTTCTAGTCGTGCAGATCAAACGCCTTTATAGGGCGCGCCTCATACACGTTTTTAATTAAGAGAATCAACAAAAGTCACACTCATGCGTCCACAGGTGAGCAATGGTAAGGGGTCAAGGAAAAAAAAGAGCGCACAGGTGAAACAATGACTAACACACCTTTGCTAATGATTCCACGCAAGTCGTAATGTCGTGTTGTGTTTCTCATTATCCGTCACCGTATATGTCACATGCCCACTCACCACGACTACAAGTATTTTCAAAGGCCACAGAAATGACTAACTAAGTTCTCAAGACTGGTTTTCTAGCTCATGATGTAGTAATCCTGTTTATATGTCACTAGAACTGTCAAAAAAAAAAAAACCTGAAAACCCGTGTAACTTGAAATAAAGCATTTTGAGAGTAGCGGAGATGCGATGGTCCATAAGCAGTGGCCACATGTATTTCAAGCTGTAGATGACACTCACGCCCACACATCAACACAGTCTCTATCGTTGAGTATTAGAATATGGTATTCTAGCTGGTTGGGTGTTCATCATATACTTGCAGTGTCTGAAGACAGTCAGTCCATCTCTATTTACATTTTTGCATTATCCATGTTTCTGTATGACTATTTGTCTACCTACGTGACGATCTTTATCTATGCATTTGATTATGTATCTATCTATTTATCTACATGACTATATCTGTTTATTTACTAATATTCTTTCAATGCATCTACTTTCATTTAGCTATCTATGTCTGCCTATTTACTCATCCACTCATCAATCTCTCTCTCTCTCTCTCTCTCTCTCTCTCTCTCTCTCTCTCTCTCTCTCTCTCTATATATATATATATATATATATATATATATATATATATATATATATATATATATATATATATATATATATATATATATATATATATATTTATTTATTTATTTATTTATTTATTTATTTACAAAATTATATATTTATTTATTTGTCTATTTATTTACTTATTTATTCATTTATGTATTTCCTTATTCATTTATTGATATATCTACCTACCTGCCTAGCTCAAAAATACAAAGGTCAACAAACACTTGACAGTCAAGTCACTTTTGCGAAATATGTACAGAACTAAGTGAGGGTGTTTGTCAGGCATCGAGAAACAGGAGTAGATTATGCAAGTTACAATTTTTAATAAAAAAAAAAATTATGTGAAAAACCTTCATATATTTTTATGACATTGTTTTACTTATGGACTTTGTATAAAGAAGAGAAAATATAGAGATAAATTCTAAGAGATGCTATCAATACTTCAAGACACTTATCAAGACATTATCCTCAACTTTGGAGTATCCTTTTTTTATTTTTCTTCAGAGACGCACCTCAATATGATATTTCTTCCATCCTTTTTATTGCCATACGTCAGTACCATTCTTGAAAATAATATTTATAAAAAAGTGTACCAATACATTTTAAAACAACATCTAAGAACGTTCTCCAATCCCTACTGTGTTTAGTCATCACCAATTCGAGAGGACAGAATTTGATGCCTCTGTACGCTCAAAATACCCAGGAGAGAACAAACGAGTCACAGAATTGGCTGGTTACGATAATAATCTGAGCAAACGTTGAGAGGATCAGCGTTATCCTCCTCAGTCCTCGCCAGCACACCTGTGGACGGAACCTGCAGCTACCTGGCCTTCTGATAACATATCTACTAAAGGATGGCATTCTCAAACTCATACGAATATATCTTCAAAATACATACAAGAGCGCAAGGTATATGAATTCGAAGTATTAGTAAAGAGAAAATATGACAATAGGAAGGACATGACAAAAAAAAAAAAGCTAATTTCTATGTAAAAATACCTATAAATATGTAGGTTGTGTGTCTGAATTCTATGGCCCATAATAACAATGAAGAAGACAAGGTACATATACAAAACAATTCTTCATTATTTCTTTTATACTTAAGGCAGCATTTCTCACTAACAAGCCTCATACCTGTCACAAGAAGACATTGAACCTTAAACCTTTTATCTATCTGCCGATCCTAGTGTATACCCAAAAAGAAGGGATGGATAAGAAGGAAAAGGTACATCTGGTGGTGACTGGGATAGTTAGGGGAAGACAGGAGGTGGAGGAAACAGAGGAGGTAGTGATGGTGGTAGTGGTGGTGGTTGGTGGTGGTGGTGAGGGTTACGGAAGAGAAGATGGTGGAGTGAGGGGAGGAGAAAGAGATGTCAGTTCTGAAGGAAGGAATAGAGGGTGGATCAAAAGAGATAACAAGAAGTCTATCAGTTGTTCAATATGCTACAAAAATAATACAACACCCTATACATATAACTTCATCAAACCTTTCATAACCGAGATGGAAATGAAGGAAGAGATAGAGTTGGCGGTGCTGATTGTGATAGTTAGGTTAGGTTAGGTTAGGTTAGGGAGTTGGGAGAGAAAGAGGATAAGGGTGTGATGGTGGTGGTGGTGGTGGTGGTGGTGGTGAGAGTTGGGGGAAGAGAAAGAGGTGTTGGAAGAGAAACTGGTGAAGTGAGTGGAGGAGAAAGAGAGGTCTGTTTTGAAGGAAGAAATAGAGGTTGGATCGAAAGAGGTAAAAACGAGACTGAGAAGCAAGTCTATCAGTTGCTCAATATACTAAAAAAACAATACAACAGCTTACTCTTATAACTTTATCAAACTTTTAATACTCGAGATGCAGTGATGTAAAGAGATAAAAAAAAAAACCTTGATTGTAACCACAAGTAAATTCAAGTAGGGCCAAAATATAAAACTGTATGAAAAATAAAACAGGTTGTACTTATAATTTCATCACACCTTCCATACTCTAGATGTAGTGAGGTGATTAAAAAATTCTTGCTTGACGTCGCAACAAGTAAGGTCAAATGGCACCAAAATATAAAACTGCATGAAAATACTAAAAACGTTAAAATAAGAGATAAACCCAAGAAAATGAGAAAGTGTTCAATTTTGGAAGATTAAAACACTAAAACCTTTCAGAAAATAAGTGTTGTATTTGTAATGTATAATCGAAGTATAATGAGCACTTTAGCATGGTGAATTTAAAAGTACGCAGATAGAATATAAAGTGCAACACACAGTCACTTCTGCATTCAGTATCGTGAGTAGCTTTATTCCTTGGCAGCGTTGAAGCAGCGTCGAGACAAAGTTATGTTACTCCATTCAAAGAAAATATTTTGTTCCATTTGAAAAAATATAAATTCAAGCACCCCCTCTCTCTCTCTCTCTCTCTCTCTCTCTCTCTCTCTCTCTCTCTCTCTCTCTCTCTCTCACACACACACACACACACACACACACACACACAGACACACTGATAATTTTCCTATATATTCGCATAAAAATCTCCTTGACAGCTACACAAGTGACGGCATTAAAATGTTTGCCAATCATGCTTAACTAATGACACCAATTATAAATGAAGTGAATGACGAGAAAGCTTACGTAAGGGCTGACTCAACTGAGCTGCATGAATGGAATCACCTCACTTCCTCGCGATGTTTAATCTGATCAAATGTGATGAGGTAAAAATGAGACCAAAAGAGATAAGACTTTACTGGATGTTCACCGAGCGAGGGAGGGAGGGAGGGAGGGACGGAGTGCATTGGCAGTAGTCGTTTTGTTGCAGAAATCAGAGAATAATGTGAGCACAGTCTATCACTCCTAGTGTTTAAGTGGAAGCTTCGAATTGCTCGGGAAAAATATAATTGCATAAAACGTAGGATTTTCTGTGGTTACCTGAGTCAAAATATGTACGTGTAATGAAGGAAAAACATGAAATGGCAGCAAAAATTGAAAATATATTGAGAAGGAAATAATAAAAAATATGTATAATGGAATATTTATGGTAAATTTCGTGAAAAGAAGACCACAACCACCACTACCACCACCATCACCATTACTACCACAAACAATAGAAATTATAATAATAAAAACTAACACACACACACAGAGAGAGAGAGAGAGAGAGAGAGAGAGAGAGAGAGAGAGAGAGAGAGAGAGAGAGAGAGAGAGAGAGAGAGATGAAGAACTTGCAAAAACAACAAATCATGAAACAACAAAACTAGAAAAGAGAAAGAGGGCGAGAGAAAAAAAGTGCAATAAAGAAGCAAATAATTATAACTGACACTTGACTACAAAACAGACGCAGTCACATCGAAGCCATAACACACACATGGGCTTGACGAAGGGCGTGGCAGGTCGAGAGAAGGGCGTGGCATGCATATCATCACAATATTGCGAAGTGGGTTTCTCCTTCTTCGTACGTCAGACATGAGAGAGAGAGAGAGAGAGAGAGAGAGAGAGAGAGAGAGAGAGAGAGAGAGAGAGAGAGAGAGAGAGAGAGAGAGAGAGAGAGAGAGAGAGAGAGAGAGAGAGAGAGAGAGAGAGAGAGAGAGAGACTGAGTGAATGTAACGACAGCACTAGCTCACACACGCACTCAAACACTCTTTTTTTTTTTTTTTGTATTCCCCAACCCCTCACCCAGAGGCACTCACTGATGCCTTCCAGTCTGGGAGAAATAAATGCTTCTTGTGTTGGACATGTAGTCGGCGTAGCAAAGAGGCTAAAGTAAGCTCGAATCATTATCAATATTGCGTGCATATGTGTGTGTGTGTGTGTGTGTGTGTGTGTGTGTGTGTGTAACATTCATCTCATCAGTGCAATGTACAATGCAACATCTATCAATATCACGACTCACACCGCAGTTAGTTTCACAAACAGGTGCAAACACAGCCTCCCTTACGTGGCAGAGAGGTGGGTCGAGCAAAACATGAGCATGAGTAATGGGAGAAAATGAGGGACGGTGAGGAGACGCGACATTTTGTTTAGTGTACAGTAAGTAACCTGAGGAACCTTGAGGAGATGTCACTGAAACAAGGCGCGAGTCTCACATACCTGGCTGCCTCTCTGTCACTCTCACTCTGTCTGTCTCTCTCTCCTCTCAAAGCCAGGAAAAGAGACTACGCTTTAGCGACGCTCTCTGCCTTTCTTTAATCCCCGCCTTGTTTTTGTCTCCACTTGTCTTTGATGCGAGGCCGCCTAAGACGACTTATGGCAGACAACTAATGTACATGTCAACTTAGCTCTTAGTGTTTGTATTTAAGTGAGAATTTGAAATGATTGTGTGGGAAGGTAAAAAGAATAATAAATCTGAAAAAAATTGTTATTATGATGAAATGTTGCATTGTTTTGTATGATGTATTTATGTATTAATATATGTATGTTATCATACAGTTGTATGCATGTATATAAGTGTGTTTTTACTTATATTTACCAAAGGAACGTTGGAGAGAGCATAGAATGACACGAATAATTAAGTTTTGTTTGAAATTTCCTCACCTGAATCATTCTCGCTGTTGTAATATAACAAAGGCTTAGATCACTCACGTCCAGTGACTACGTGAAATATTTCTTTTTTTCGTCCTAAAACATGAAATGATAAGTGAAGTATGTGTACGCAAACACCTTTACAAGGAAAACGATTATAGAGAAACAAATCTACGGTTTTCCTATCCTTAATTGATATGATATTGTTATATTTCATTTTTCATAGGTAAGATGTTCTAATTTCAGCAAGGCAGTCCATTTTATAACCTGCGATGACAGGACCAGTAATGAAGCCAAAACCTGTATTTATCTATACACTGAAACCTCCCTTGACATGCGTTCATTCATTCACATCATGCAATACACAAGTCATGAGTGATTATGAGAGGATTGGTTGCTGATACATTTAATTTATTTATTTGCTTGTTAATTCATCAACTTTTGTATCCATTCATCTGCTTATCTATATATTCATTTCTTCCCTCTCTATCTCTCTACCTATTTATTATATGGAGAGAAATGCTGTTCTCTTTGTATCTACATTTCCTCTTCCTACAACTTTACATTACTTTTGAGGAGAGTTTCAAGACACTGGCATTCCTAGCTTAGTTCTTCTTTTAAATTGCTTATTATCCTTTGTTGGGAAGATATAATTTAGAGGTTTTTGTATCATTTAACTCTTTAGCATGCCTGCCTCGTGCAAAATAAATAATTGTCACTGCATAAAGAACAAAACCATACTGCCTCTTCTGTTAAAAATCAGACAGACCTTTTGCTTCCAAGGATCTCCAGCATTGTAAGGTGGCTATTGTTTTCGTTATGAATTTTAAGTGCATAGTGATTGGTGTCCCATGTCGAAGTGGCCGTCCGCTGTCAGGCCTGCGTGGTGTGTGACGCGGTTTATGACGCAGCTTCCTTGCCTCCAGGAATACTGAGAGCTGTTGCTAGCTTCCTTGATCGTGTATTGAAAGTATACTACAATTCAGTGCTCTCTCTCTCTCTCTCTCTCTCTCTCTCTCTCTCTCTCTCTCTCACACACACACACACACACACACACACACACACACACACATATATACTAGCGGTGTAGCGTTGTAATTCGCAAATGATATTTGACCAGGAAAACGCAACACTGCTATTACGAAACCTTGGAGAGAACCGAAGACTGGTATTGATGAATTCAAAATGGCGCCTACTGAAAGCTCCGGGACTGATTACACACCAAACATTTTTTTTTCACAGCGGCACATCGCCAAAAAACTGAGACGAATACACGTATGCAATTTAGCTTCTCAAGTTGGGAGATGTGTTACCCACTTAAATATTTCACATCGCCGTTGTTTCCTATCAAATATTTACCAGGGAAGTAAAAACACGTTTGATAATACATAAATAGAATAACAACACTTACAAAAAAAGTAACAAAGGATATATACGTCATACTCTTAAATAATATTAATACAACCTGGCTAAGTGAACGCAATTTTAGTTTCTCTTAACCCTTTCACTCCTATGGTCTTCCTTTCTTAAGACTGCGATCACTCTCATAGATTATTTTGAGGCACATGAAGAAAAGCAAATTGGGGTTAACTTTGTCTTTGCTAATTTACAGAAACACGATTTTAAAAGACTGCAGTACGATAAATAAATCTTTTAACTCCTTTAGTATTGGAACGCTTTTATACCATGACTTTTGAGTACAATTAGGCGGTTTTGTTTACATTATGAGCTGATATGGAAGTCAGAAGATTACTGGTCAGAATTTTCATTATTTTAATCCCCGCACAAGTTTCTAGAGTTGTATAAAATCACTAAATAGTAACCAGAATGAATTAAAAAACGGGTACTGAAGAGGTTAAAAGTTGTACATGAATATGGTAAACTGACTAGTAGTGAAAGAGTTTATCCCTTCAGTACTTGGACGCATTTTTTACCATGAGTTTGGGTATAATTTAACGATTTTATTTAAAATCTTATTTAGACTAGGAAGGCTCTATGGAGGTCAGAAGATTAATGGCCAGAGTCTTCACTATTTTAATTCCAACATAAATATCTAAAGTTGTATAAAATCACCAAATAGTAAGAATAAATAGGAAAACGCGTCATGGTACTGAAGGGGTTAAGCATCCTAAGTTCAAGGCATTGTAGAAGAATCATAGATACACTTCCCAGATACAAAGTCCCACACCATCCCTTCCTCCCAATGTAAGGACACTCGCCCCTCTCAGATCCCACACACTTGCAGTAGGGACACGTGTACTCTCCCCATGTCCTTCATCACACACACATACCAGTAGCCAAATATTCATCCAGTGAAGGCCAGCACGGCAGCCTCCCTGTGCTAAGACCATACCGTGTCCCCACAAGACTCAGCCTCAGCACACTTGGCATACCTGTGGAAGAATAATAGGTATTAGACGATGGGCATATGTAGACTTTCTTATCATTTTCATTCTAAAAGGGGAATGTTTCTCCTACAGATGTGTGTCTTAATAAAAATTATGATACCAGAAAATGTTACGATGATAATAATAATAATAATTATTATTATTATTATTATTATAATAATAATAATAATAATAATAATAATAATAATAATAATAATAATAATAATAATAATAATAATAATAATAATAATAATAATAATTATTATTATAATAATAATAACAATAATAATAATAACAATAACAATAATAATGATAATAATAATAATAATAATAATAATAATAATAATAATAATAATAATGATGATAATAATAATAATAATCATTATTATTATTATTATTATTATTATTATTATTATTATTATAAAGATAATAACAATAATAATAATAATGGTAATGGTAATAATAACAATAATAATGACAACAATAATAATACTGATAAAGTAACAATAATAATAATAATAATAATAATAATAATAATAATAATAATAATAATAATAATAATAATAATAATAATAATGGTACTAACAACATCAACAACAACAGTAGTAGTAGTAGTAGTAGTAGTAGTAGTAGTAGTAGTAGTAGTAGTAGTAGTAGTAGTAGTAGTAGTAACATTAACATTATTATTTTTTACTATTATTATTATTATTATTATTATTATTATTATTATTATTATTATTATCATTTTTGGTAGTAGTAGTAGTAGTAGTAGTAGTAGTAGTAGTAGTAGTAGTAGTAGTAGTAGTAGTAGTAATATCATTATTATAATTACTATGTTATTATGTTTATTATTATGGTTACTATCATTATTATTATAATTACTACTACAAATAATAACAATAATAATAATAATAATAATAATAATAATAATAATAATAATAATAATAATAATAATAATAATAATAATAATAATAATAATAATAATAATAATAATAATAATATTTCTACTACTATTGTTACTTGTATTGGTAGTAGTAGTAGTAGTAGTAGTAGTAGTAGTAGTAGTAGTAGTAGTAGTAGTAGTAGTAGTAGTAGTAGTAGTATTTTCATCATTATTACTATCATCATATTCGTAAAGATGAAAATCATATTAAAACAATAACAAAACAGCAACAAAACATTAAAACAGAAGCAACAAGAAACAACACAAAAGTAAAAAAAAAAAAAAAAGAAAACAAAAAGAAAACAACAACATAGACCCGAAGCAAACCAACGTATTGCTTTCTTCTCACAATTTTTAAGGGAACAGCGACGCACACTGAAGAGGAAGACACATTTATTTGACTCTCCCAGTGAACGCAAGTTTGGTTCACTGAAAACAAAGCAAAAACATGTCACTCTATTATTTTCTTGGTTTCCTTTGTGTGACGGCAGCAGTGAGTCTCCGTGCGTGGCAGGGCGGGACGCGGCAGAGACGAGGAGGAGAAGGAGGATGAGGTGGAGGTGGAGGAGGAGGGGAGTTTGGTAGAGGGAGAGGAGAAGGACAAGCCGGCGTAGCGTCATCAGGTTGACAAATGTTAAGCTCATCATCGTCTCCCTTCCCTGTAGTGCTTTAAAACCTCATCAAGAAGGAAGCTGCTGGAATAAACTGCATCATCACTGGGTCATTTAGCAGGATATTGTGCATAGTCAATTCCGTGCATATAAGTTATTAGTTATGCCGCTGTACATTAGCATAATGATGATAATGTTATACGCTGTCAGGACGAGCATCCCGCACTCCCATCTGGATTTTGTTGAATTATCACTCGTTCATTCGTCTTTCAGCGAGTCTTGTGCATTCACACCGAGTACTTCTGTAGGGTTCGTGGAAGGTCGTTGTAAAGCTTGGCTCGGTGCCTGTTAGGAGGAGAACTCCACCATCTTCCTGATACCTTTGAGAAAACGCATGAAACATACACAAACGAAAGAAAAGAAAATGAAATGTTTGGTATTGCCTATTCTGATGAACTATTAACACATACGCATATTCTGATAAATTAAACGACATCTTTTCTTCAATATGTTTTCATAATAAGCTCAAAGTGCTTTACGATGCCGACTATAAACTACTACAAGGATCCATCAGATACCCTAAAGCCACGAGAAAAACCTGATCTAGAAGAAACCTAACGCCACAACGAAGGCACGAGACTAAGGAACCACGTGTCGCCTGTACCTGCAGCACCTTCCCTTCCCTCACCCTCAGCATCCCCTGCATGGTGTCAGCCAACCTTCCTCCTCTTCACAACACACAAGTGCAAATAGAGGCGCCCTTGTCCCGAGACAATGAGTAGACGATTCACACCGGGAGCCACACGAGGAGCCACGCGACTCGCCATGCACGCACCCCTCTCCTCCCTTTGACGAAACCCACCACAATGCAGCACAATGGTCAAGGGCATGACGACCTTGCATGACGATCCCCAGGCGGCCGCAATAAATAACAGGAGGGCGTCACTGTGTTGCATTACCGATACTTGTCCCCTCGCTCCAAACCTGCTGCCGACCCTCCGCCTTCAAGTACATTACTATCACCCAACAGTGCAGGAGAGCTGGAGGTGACTGCCTCACTGCAGCTGTTCTTAGGCCACGCCAGATGTTACTTTTGGATTTAACAGACACACAAGCTCGCCAAATACTTCATGCACTCAAAGCAACGTAGAAGACGCAATAGAGCTCTTGCGGATCACAAACTACGCTAAATGAGAAAGACATTCTTAAGCATACGATAAAATATACTTATCATTAATGATATGTACGAGTATATAAGCAATGTGCAATGTCCTGGCTCTCTCCAGCTAGTGTACAAATGCACCATGGACATCCAAAGATGTTGCGAATGAAAAACACATTCCTCTAAGTTTACCCGATCGGATGTTGCCGGAATGCAGTGATCAGACTTGAGACGTGATATCCCTCTACATAGCCAAGAGTGTTACGAAGATATGGTAGTGGCCAAAACCTACCTGAAGGAAGCGGTCAGACGCCACCGCTGACGCCTGCTGATGGCTGCTACTCCGAGGTGCGAACATTGAAGCTCTCATGAAGCCTTTATAGAATTACTGCAGCTACTAAATAAATCCTGCATGAATTCTTATAAAGTTAACCGATACTCACATAAAAACAATTGATGCCAGTTGCAAGACAAACATTTTACATCATCATTTATGCGAATCACATGAAACTGTGCACTGTCTTATATTGTTAATTACGATTTTTAATATACATTAATTATAATGTTTTCCGCTATCCTTAATTGCAAGACGAGTCTTCTTTTTAAGTAGTTTATTAGGTTTTATTACATCTTAGTGTTTTACTGGTCTGCTGTGCCCTCATCTCATTACCTACTGCCTCGCGTCCTAAGATAATTAACTAGTGAGGTATTTTTCCGTGTGTGTGTGTGTGTGTGTGTGTGTGTGTGTGTGTGTGTGTGTGTGTGTGTGTGTGTGTGTGTGTGTGTGTGTGTGTGTGTGTGTATGCGCAAGGCTCACCTGTAGCTCAATGACAGACAGACGCAGGTGTGGCCAGGTATAGAAGCCCTAGCTTCCCGCACAGCCACACCTGGGAAGGCCACACCCACTCCGTAGCTCGCCAGGTGATGCTTGCCTCTAGGAAATCCCCAGTGTTGATGTAACTTGGCCGTGTTTATGAACGTTAATGCTAAACGGAACCACAAATCAGATTGGAGTATACGACAATATCTAACCTCTCTCTCTCTCTCTCTCTCTCTCTCTCTCTCTCTCTCTCTCTCTCTCTCTCTCTCAAACACAAAGGCAACACCTCGAAAAGATAAAATGAAAACTAGATCTGTTATTGTTTCTACCTTGCAAAATAAAATTATTCCTAAAAGCAAAATATATCCTGCATCCCATTTCTTTTAATTCTCAAAATACTGATAAACAAATACTGAAGAAAGTGAGAAGTAAAAGTAGTAATGCTTTCAGAGAGGATACAGATTAGTGCAAATCCTATGAATTCTTGCATTTCGATGGCAGATGGAGACGGAGTTAGTAAATATTTAGTGTACTTATACTTTATAATAGGTAAGGTTATATTAGGCAATTTTACATTATGTTATTTTAGGTTTGTTTAGGCCAGGCAAGGTTAGCATAGATTGGAGTAAGTTTTGCTTTGATATGGTACGCATGGTTACAGTAGGTAGGTTAGATTAGTTAAGGGGAATTTTTGCTGTTGTGATATGGCAGCTTAAGAATAGGGTTAGGTTAGGATAGGTAAAGTAATGCAAGGCGAGATTAAGTAAAATTTGCTTAAGTTAGGTTTGTTAAGATTTTGTTAGGTAAGATAATACGAAATCAAATTAAATAAGCTTCGATTAAGTTACATTCTACAAGGTGTGAAGTGAGACATATAGATTCTTTACAAAAAGTTATACCTTTAAGCAAGGCGCCAAGCTAACATGCACAAAATCAGCTAGTCATGCAACACAGGGTCGGGGACAGGAGTGGACAGTGAGCGTGGGGGTACTGGCATCTGCGTGTCCAATAATAATAATGTAAGTGTGGGATCCCCAGTGTAAGGGATGAGCCGGACCAAAGGGGAGAGTGAGGGTCATGCCGGCACACTTATCATGAGGCTAAGGGAGGGAAGGTTGGCCTGCTTCATAGTACACCTGTGGCTCTTGTAGTGGATAAGGATAGTAATGCTTGTGATTGGTGGTGTGTTAAAGGCTTCCAGTGTTTAGCTAGATGAGAGTGTTAGGAATAAGATAAGGTAGGAGTTATATTTCTTTCTCCTTTGCCTGCGCTTAATCTATTAGTTTCTTGTTAATAATTTGGTTAAGAAACTTCAAGATTCTGCAACATAGAATTATAACCAGGAAAATATACAGCAAGGAAATTATTTTATATCAAATTTCGTCCTTTTTTTTCAATGGTGAATTAAAGTTTACAATCACCAAAATATATGGCAAGGAAAATTTTACAAAAAATATTAACACCATTTCATGTTTAAACTTCATTTTAATTTTCTAAGTGATCAAAAAAACATGGAAAGTTTGAAATATTAGAGCATGCTATGATTTAGAAAAAATAAATAACTATGAAATATTACAAAAAAAAGACTAAGATTATCTATTGTCCAAACTTCCATTTTCCTCCCCATGGGATGACAGGGGAAAGTTTTAGAGACTACTGTCTTTTTTATCGTCCTGTGAGGGAAACAATACTGCAGGGAATGGGTCGTGAGTCTTGAAGAAAGGCGGTCATAATCATACAAATGGGTAGAGCGCAGGTCGTTTGAATTGATGAGGAAGGGAATCACATTTTAAGTATCAGAAAATACCCGAACCGTGGAAATTTTGCTTAGAATCAATTTCAACGGAGCGCTTTTGCCATACCTTACGTGATATTCAACGAAACCCCTTAATGACTGGAAGCAAGATCGGCCAGTGAGGTAAACAGAACCCGTCGACTCTTTTTTTATCTTTCCTGCTGCTGTTGCTGACGAAGGGATGATGACACGATAGTTGAATGAAAGACTGACGATAGCTAGAAGAAAAGATCAGCATGCATAATAAATCAAGCTCAATAGACTGATTTTGTTGCTTTGGACAATCTGGAAAAAAGAGAAAGCATGAAAGTTTATGCATCTGGTGTTGGGAATTATGTATGCTGATAAGACGAGACCTGTTGCAGTGAAGAGGATTCTGATGATTGTTCTTTTTCCCTGTCTTTACTTATTTATTTACTTTCCTTTCCTCTTTCAAGGTTGATATCGATGATCTTACTACAAAGAATCCCCTCTTTTATCTTAGTCTCTCTTTATTCCTTGTTTTCTCTCTAGTTATCTACTTCAATACTGTTCAAACTGCATTTTCCTGTTGTCTTCCTTCACTTCCCATGTTATTATGCCTCCACCTCATATTGCCCTGCCTTCATTGCATCTTGTCCTGTCTCCACTTTACGTCCGACTTCCAGGTCTATATGTCTCGCTTCTATCTCATCTTTGTCTTCTCAATACATTGCCTTTCTGTCCATTCTATCCCTTTCTTCATGCCCATTCTATTCTATTTCCACTTGCCCCTCCTTCTATCTTCATCACGGCAAGGAGAGAGTATCTGTCATTACCACTAGCAGGATACTCTCATAGCTGCCCCGATGTGAGACGTGGAGATGCTGTTTCCATAGTGACGTTTGAAGTTTTGTCTGTCTGCAGACAGACAAAGGAAGGCCACTCCCTGCCTGGGCCTCCACGTCCGCCATCCCGCTGTCTCCGGTGCGTCAAAAAATGTACAATAATCCTCCCGCTTCGAGGAAACACGAAAATCGCCGACGCCACTAGGGATTTGCCGCGATTAATCCGATTTCCTGTATATCTTTGGATTTTTTAGCGACTTGACATGTTAGTGCTTTTCATCATAAGATTTCCTGTTAAGAAGAACAAGAGTTTATAAAATCATTTACAGAAGTCTACCGAGAGCAAGGCAAGCGAGCTCCGGTGAGGCCAAGATGAGAGGAAGCGACATGTACAAGGAAATATACGTGCAGTGTTATCTGAATATTATGTATGAATGTAAAGTGAGTCTCTGGTTTTCTCTTTCGTTGAGGGTGACTGTAGAAGTTCACTCCCTCCAATGACAATGAATTTATATCCTTTTTCTGAGAACTACATTATTCTTGTTGTTGTTGTTAGTAGTAGTAGTAGTAGTAGTTGTTGTTGTTGTAATCTCATCATTATCATATCACTCCCTCTAATGACAATGAATTTATATCTTTTTTTTGAGAACTACATTACTGCTGTTGTTGTTAGTAGTAGTAGTAGTAGTAGTAGTAGTAGTAGTAGTAGTAGTAGTAGTAGTAGTAGTAGTAGTAGTAGTAGTAGTAGTAGTTGCAATCTATCATTATCATTACTATCATCATCATCATAATCATAACTATCATCATCATCATTATCATTTTCACCATCATCATAATCATAATTATCATCAATATAATCATCAAAAGAAGACTCGAGATGAAACAGAATACGGAGAAATTGTTTGTAAAATAAAAGAAAACGAAGTAGAAAAGAAAAAATCAAGAAAAGAAGACAAAGAGAGACAAACAATTGGAGAAGATAACAAGAAAATGGAAGGGAAAAGGAAAAGAAAGGAGATGATGAAGATGGAAAACAAGAAGCAGCAGCAAGAATAAAGGAGATCAGAGACAACTTCAAAACACTAACAGCCAAAAATACGTGGACACTGCTTGCCGATCCAGAGTGACGTGCAACTCCACCAATCCATTAAGAACGCCGAGCCACGATGTCTGACAGGCCAGCGAACATAGCCAGCCACTGAGGTACATTTGCCACTAAATCATGAAGACCGAGTCGAGTATTAAGATCTGACGCTGTACTTTTCACGCCTCCTCGCATAATGATTAATACCGGCAGGAGACACAGCCTTTGATCAGAACATTACGTAGGTGACGCTAATTGTTCCCTTCCGTGATGAGAGAGAACACAGTGAGCCTTCGAATACTAAAGGCAGGGAGCGCTGGTTGACTTGTGTCGCCTCGCCGAAGACACAGGCAAGGGACAGACAAGGGCTGTTAAAACAAGGCGTGGACAGGAGTACTCGTTACGTCACTTCCTAGAGAACACAAGACTACAATGTTCACCAGTGTCGCATCTGCCTGCCTGATGCGCCTACCTTAATTCAAAGGTTAAATCTCAAACCAAGGATATTCCACCTGTAAGATCACTTGACTAACAAAGCCATATTTCATTGAGTTTGTAAGTTGTCTATAGCATCGAGTGAACTGAAAGGAAGGAATTGATAACGTAATGCTTTCTGCAGGTCTCTGAAAATGATATCTCAGATTCTGCCATTATTTAAGAGATGAAATAAGCTACAATAACAAGCCTTCTTACAAATTCATCGTTGTACACACGTCTTGGAAAATAC
This sequence comes from Portunus trituberculatus, assembly GCF_017591435.1. Taxonomy (NCBI): domain Eukaryota; kingdom Metazoa; phylum Arthropoda; class Malacostraca; order Decapoda; family Portunidae; genus Portunus; species Portunus trituberculatus. Next base: position 14,706,895 of record NC_059293.1, read on the forward strand.
ACCATGCAATGTTTACCCTCAGTAGAAGTATTGTTGCACTTATTATCTTAACCTTCAAGTCCGTCTCTTTGCGTTATTCTTCCCATAAGAATATATCTCACTATTAGAAAAGGAGGATCAAGAAAATTCCGAGAATACACTAACATTTTTTAACAGCATCAATAACTTTTATGAATATTTTCCTTCAGCGAGCGGCTTAATAATTTTTTCTTTGTTTCCTTCATTTTCATATCCTTGGCCAAACCTTGAGACAATAAAAAAAAATGGTAGCAAATCGTAAGAAGAGAGTCTAGTACACACACACACACACACACACACACACACACACACACACACACACACACACACACACACTCGGTAGCTCAGTGGTTAGAGCGCTGGCTTCACAAGCCAGAGGACCGGGGTTCGATTCCCCGGCCGGGTGGAGATATTTGGGTGTGTCTCCTTCACGTGTAGCCCCTGTTCACCTAGCAGTGAGTAGGTACGGGATGTAAATCGAGGAGTTGTGACCTTGTTGTCCCGGTGTGTGGTGTGTGCCTGGTCTCAGGCCTATCCGAAGATCGGAAATAATGAGCTCTGAGCTCGTTCCGTAAGGTAACGTCTGGCTGTCTCGTCAGAGACTGCAGCAGATCAAACAAACAGTGAAACACACACATGGGAAGGGCCAGGTCGGTGATCACCTTGAGGCTAGGAGTGCCGGTGCCTGTGTGGTGCCTGGGGTGGAGGGCGCCAGGCTGGCTGGGTGTGGCCCTACAGGAGAAGGGGCAACGCGGTATGTCAACAATGGGGAGTATCCTCTGTGCCTTCAGTCAACACACCTGTTTGTTTTGATGAAGTCGCTGGCCGTTTATATAATACCTGTCCGAAAACCATTTACTTGAGCAAATGTAAACAGTGGTGGTATTCTTAGCCTGCCGCTGTCTGCCTGCCATGTCGCTGTCGTTGCTACAACTCTGATCTCACCACTGGCTCACCGCAAACTTCTCTCTCTCAACAATGTACAGTCCTAATAATTACATACATTATGTGTATATCTTTTACTATTATGTGTATGTCTTCTTGCCTGTGTATGCCTCCTTGCAACTGTCTTTCTAACATCCATAAGCATTATTCAATACTGTTAGAGACATTGCGCATGGTAAAATATGAATAATGATAAAAGAATAATGAAACAAATGGTATTCTGTTGTAATCATATAGTAAGCACTTTACAGGATTTAAGTCTCAAAGACCTAGGAAGTATGAGCTCTTCAAGACTGAATGATCGGCGGTGTTCTCCTGTGTGCTGTCATTAGTTAACCCCTTCAGTACTGGAACGAATTTTTATCATGAATTGCTGGTGTGATTAGACGATTTTATTTACATTGAAGATCTATGAAGATCAGAAGATAAATGGCCAGAGTCTTCACTATTCTAATCTCTACATAAGTTTCTGAAGATGTATAAAATCACAAAATAGTAACCAGAATGAATATGAAAACGCGCCATGGTACTCAAGGGGTTAACAGCCAACAAGTATATTTGTCTATGTGTAATGAAGATGTGTTAATGTAAATTTTAAATACTTTTCTTACTTAAGGTAGAAAGCCTGGAACTAACGTCTGATTGACTAAGAAGCACGTGTGATATGTTTCGCTGTGTACAGGCGATAAGTGTTATCAGAACAGGTATCTCTATCTTTATATTTCTATCCTCACATTTACGATAGTATGGCGACTACAGTGACGTCTAGCGGTGGATGTATGAACACTTCAGCGTGACATCGCCCTCTACCAACAAACTTATGAATTAGTACGGCCACTACACTGCCGCCTGGTAGAGGACTGCTGAATTATTTAGCGTACAACGCCTTATATCGGGGAGCTTTCGAACTGACTTGTCGATTGCGTTGCCCTCTGGCGGCACATGTCGCAGCGTAGTGTGCAATCTACTGCTGCACATGTTATTATATAAACATTACTTTTTTTTCCCTTAGCTTTACAATGTCTGCCATAATAAGAGAATAAAATTACCTTCCATAAGACTTGTCGGACAAAACATGTATTGAGCTACCGAGATCAGTAAGTCTTATTTTGTTTTATATATAATACAACACATATGCAATGCCACCTCCACACAGACCAAAGGAATCTAACATCAAGATTGTACATTTAAAGAGATGAAAAGGGACACTTGTTCAAAGTGTGATGTGTAAAAGTCTTCTTACATGCTGGAAAACACTGAGAAGGAAAAGAGAGAAGAAAGGGAAGGTGGGCTAGAGAAAGGCGGGTGTAGAAAAGAAAAAGATGTCGTCTTACACTCACTAACATAAGAAAGTACTACATTAAATCAACGAACATGGAGGCAAATGAGGCGAATGGACTCCAGAAGGGGAGAGAAACACCAGGAGCCTAAGTTGTGTTTAATGCGTGGTAATTCTATACTGGATTCGTGAGCCTCCGGATTTTGACGAATGCTGCAGGATTGGCCATTTGACCTTGATGATTCACGGGACCTAAATCACAGAGCAGCATTATGAATGATCCAATTTCATCCAGACACCGCAGGACGCTTTGTGTAACCGCATGCATGTACTGTGTGGGTGACTGGGACACCTTGCCTGCTGTGACGGGAACCACCACTTTGTTATGATTATAATATATAGAAGACTGTCTCATGATGTATCTTTAACAGTGATTACATTTACAGTTTCTCGTGGTCAGTTTCGTACTTATGACTCTTGAAATGTCGTTGGTTTTAAGAAGTCTTTCTCGCAGTCAGTATTGTTACTATAATTGTATTTGTTGTTTCTTGAAATAAATGTTCAACTTTACCTAAAACTTTGCCTTATATTCCATTTTCTTAATATATCTGTAAGTGTTTCACGAAGGATCAAGGATCAAGATGACACAGCAAGGAAACAACTCATCAGGGAGAGCACAGCAGCGCTACACCATCACTCTGACCTCAACAAGCTATTTGATGTGATAAATACTCATGTTGTGTACCACTAGTCACTTGTACGGCTTCACAGGTAACAAAACTATTTAAAGAAATGGTGCATGACAAGTGCAGCTACTGGCGTCACTGGCCGGTAGTGGTTGTGTGGGTCAGACTGTTACGTTACCGCCAAGGCAGGAAAATTAGCCGTTGTGGAGTCACCACTTAGAGACAACACAAGAGGTGGATACATTTATTAGAGTAAACACCGCCCCACCGTTGTGTCTCAGGTGTAATGTGTGTAGTGTGTCACAAACACTTCACTCTCTCAATAACCCAAGAAACACGGCCACCTGTGCGAGGTGCTGTGAAGCGAACGTCCAGCCTTCACTTTTGCTTTCTTCCTTGAGATAATCCAATTAAATTTTACAACTATTCAATCAATTAATCGTGTTGGGTTATTCCTATCAGAGTGAGAGTTTGTATCTTTCTCTCTCAACCATTTCGGTCTTTTCCTTTTCCTTTTCTTTTTCTTTCATTATCTGTGTTTGTTCTCCAGTAGTGGCGTCACCCACGGCCTCCCATCCTTACTCTTCCTTCCTTGTCCATTTCCCAGAGCCATGAGCCGGGATTATGAGCTCTACGGTGGCTTCCTTCTTGGAGTCTGATGGTCATTTTGTTGAGTGACTGGCGACTGGCACCGGACGCTGTTCAATTTCAGGTCACTCAAGCTTCCAGAATGGCGCACCAGCCCCGCATCGCAGGGCTAAGGGCGGCTGAGTAACTCTGCGATGCCTCCCTCAGGGCTCGTTATCGTGATGGTACTATTACTCAAATCAGGCCTCGACCATGATCTGAGAGGCAATCAAGAAGGGAACATCACGCGCCACACAGTGATGCAGCCACGATTTTTCCAGTGGGTGACACAGGAGGGGCACGAGGCTTCCAGGGGGACGAGGAAGGGAGGGGACAAAAGTTTGAGGTGCATGCACTGATAAAGCATTCATGATGGGCAGTGTGGGGCCTGGAGGAGGGTAAGATGGGCAACTGACCAGTACTGCTTCTCTATTGGGGGATTCCAAACACATGTATGAATATCATAGTGGGAGTTACCCGAGTGGAACACGCCTTCTGTACCTCCACCGCTGTGCCCCGTTGCTGTGCCACGGGATGCAGAACATGCCCAATCCAGTCAAAAAACTGGTTAAGCATGGCGGTACATCGAAAAAACCTCACTGGACTATATTTATACCCAGACCATGGCTTTCCAGCTTTGTGTCTCAACTGGGTGCAACTTACGAGGTAGGGAGAGCTGAGCAGAAGACACCCTACTTTCACCCCAAGATCCTGTGGCTGAAGGGCTTACAGGGACAGTGACAAAGCTATTTGGAAAGGAATTGCAACAATGAACGGTAATTCAGTCCTTACACAATCCTTACTAATATCAGAAGCAATCTTACATCCTAAGATCTTCATCCTGAGATCTTGTGGCTGCAGCGTTTACGCGAACAATAATAACGCTATGTGGAAATGAGTTGTAACTGTGAGGGAAGATACTCAAGTTCTTACACTCTCCTTATTAGCATCAGAAAGGAGCTTTTCTTCTGAAGACGTTGTGGCTGAAGACTTTCCAGGAACAAAGACAACACAATTTGAAGATAGGTTGTAAAAGTAATATTGAAGGATAATTCTCTCCTAACTTGTATTTTTGGGATGACAAGACTCCTTTATTAAATCTTGATATCCAAAGTACTTACAGAGGCAATAACAACAGTGTTTGAAAAAAGTTGTAAGGGTGATAGTGAAAGATAATTCTTCTACTGTTACTGGTATTAAGAAAACAGAAGTCTCATTTTCAGTCCTAACACCGGAGCTGCTTACAAGGACAATAACAACGCTTTTTGAAGATAAAGTAGCAATAAGAAGGATAGCTGTTACACTCTCCTTGCTTATATAGTAACGCAAACAAGACTCGCAGCTCAGATTGTGATTGCTAAGGTGTCTGCAGGAGCAATAACAACACAGTTCAAAGTGAAGCTATGATGATGGTGGTGGAGGAGGTGGAATTTCAAAGCAAGAAAAGAGAACTGCACGCTTTACTCTCAGAAAGATAGAATAAGGTTATACACTACATGTTGTGCCACTTGAAGATTTGACGCCTTCTTGCAGCTTTCCTTATTTCTTTATCATCTTGTTAACCTGATCGACTTGACTTAGCACTGTTAAAGCTAGTGTGAGGAATCAAGGTGCACATTTGATGGAATCCTGAAAGTGATAATAAGGACACACTACCATCTCGAAATCAAAAGACAAATACAATTAATGAGATCAGAAAAAAACAAATTATAGAAAAAAATGTTTAATGCCGTTTCGAAACTGGAAGTAAACAAACGCTTATCTCTGTATCTAACTAAAAAGAAAATAAAAATATAAAATACACTTACTATTGTTAGGATATGAACGATAAAAGTTAACCTGACTGCCGCCATCTTGAAATACGAAAATATAACTAATATGCATAGAAATATAAATAAATAGTCATTACAATAGAAGAAAATAAGAAACGATGCAATAAGTCATCCTGCTTAACCTTAAATTCATCCAATCTTCTTGCCAAACTCACTAATGACTCGACACCAACAAAGTGAAGAAACTCTGAAATAAAAAAAAAAAACACTATTCTGCACTCAAAGAAAAACCTTCCTCAATAAAACAAATTAATCATCTAATTGTAAATAAATAAAAAAATACAATAACAATTCTCCCCCTAAAAGGAAAGATCCACACACAGTATTAAGAGAAAATAGAAGTGGAGAGCGAGGCGGTGTCACAGGTGGATCTCTCCCCGGAAGCTTGGTATCGCCGCGCCGCGTGAGGGTCTGAGAGATGGGCCCAGCAGGCTTGACTATTGATGCGGTGAAGCGGGTGGTGCAGTGAAGGTCACGAAATGGCCGCCTCCTTCCCTCAGCCCGTGTGGTATTACGGCATAAGCTGGCTGAGTGAGGCTGGCGGTCTGCGATACCATTTTGGCTTATACTTAGCGTCTTTTTTGCTGAATTTGTTACAGGAGGAGTTAACAAAATTTGGCCTCTTGTTTGTTCCATTTATTTGTGTCGTCTATAATGTTTCCACTGTTGGCTAGACCTGGTTTTTCTCCAATGTGTTACGAAAGGCTTCACAAAATTTGATCTTTTATGTGTTATATCACGTGAAAACTTAAGAAAACTCGATTAGTATTTATGTATATTTCAATGGCGTCTGATACTTTTACTGTTACATAGCCTGTGTTTGCTAGAGTTATTACGAGAAACATAACAAAATTCTATTCTTTATTTGTTACATTTATTTCGTTTGGTTTGGGATGTTGTGGTGCCTGCTTAGCTTCTTTTTTTTGGCGCTTTTTATTACCGGAAACTTGACAAAACTTCACTATCGTATGTGTTGCATTGGCTTGCGGTGTTTTGCCTTATATTCATCTTCCTTTCTAGAAACTTGAAAAAAAAAAAAAAAACTTGGCTCTGTTACATTTAATTTATCTGAGTGGAACGTGTGATGTTTTCTTGATACTTATCCTAGTTTTCCTCAGGTTTATATTTTACTCTTTGCTATAATTTACTCTTTGTCTCTTACGTTTATTGAATTTAATTGGCTTTTCATATTTTTGTTGATATCTAGCTTTCTATTTTTTGTCAATTTTTATACAGGAAACCATAAAAATTTGGTCTTTATTTATAGGACTGATTTAATTCGAGAGGTGTTTTATATTTTGTTGGTATTTAGCCTCGGTTTATGGCACATTTATTAAGGGAAGGTTAAACAAAACTTACTTTTTACTTGTTGCAATTCATTGAGATCATTCTTATGCTGAAATATTGTCTTTTTTTTTTCTTTTTTCAAGGTTATTACAGAAACTTTAAATGTTTGCTTGCTCTATATTCATTGCTCTTTACTCGAATGTCTTATGATATTCTTCCTTCGACTTCATTTCCATTTAGTTGAGTCTACGACGAGAATTTTAAAAAACTTTCCCTTTTACATATTTTATTTCAGTATTTATTCATTCATACAAATAAAGTGGCGCGCGATAGCACTTTCACTTACATTGAGTTCAATTTATGCACAAGATTATTATGGAAACATTAAAACTACTGATTTCTTTTTTATATTTCGCATTTATTTGTTTCCTAATTCATCTAACCATACATGCATTTATCATTTTATTATCTTACTTATTCATTTACCGATTCAGTTACATATACATATCTATAAATTCATATATTTACAATTTAATCATCCATTCATTCAGTCACTCATATATCTAAGAATTCATATTATTATTTATCCATTAACCAATTCAACCACACATACATTTAAGAGTTCATATCCTTACTTTGTCTATCTACAAATTCATTTAGTCGCACACATTTTTTCATTAATCTATTACGTACTATCAAATTATTTCATTCAGTTTTTTTTTTTTGGGGCACAAGAAATGCAAACGTGCGTGTTTAAAACGACCTCGTGACACAAGACTGGCTGTTCATTCGATGCTCTCTGTATTGTTCTTTTTTCAAAACATCTGCCCTCCACCTCCTCCTCCGGGATGAACTGCTAAGTAATCGGCCTTGCTCTCTCTATCCTTCTCTCACCATTTATGAGAGAGAGAGATCCTTCTCTCACCATTTATGAGAGAGAGAGAGAGAGAGAGAGAGAGAGAGAGAGAGAGAGAGAGAGAGAGAGAGAGAGAGAGAGAGAGAGAGAGAGAGAGAGAGAGAGAGAGAGAGAGAGAGAGAGACTAAAAGAGTTCACACTATTCATAAGGTCATTGTATATAGTGACTAAATTTCTTGTATACAACCATCTGTGAAGGAAGGCCAGGAAGAAGAAAGAAAAGGAGGAGAAAACAATAACAAAAAACAACACAAACAACAAAAACAAAACAATAACAACAACACAGGTGACCGCTTAACCCTTTCTTTACATTCACTCTCTCTCGCTTTCTCTTTCCCTCTCTCTCTCTCACACACACACACACACACACACACACACACACACACACACACACACACACACACACACACACACACACACACACCACCCTACCTTACTCTCGTTCTTCCCACCACCTTGTGACAACCAGTTACCCTTGCTCTCTTTCTTCCATTGCCTTGACTCCCCACATACAGACAAGTACATAGCCTCACTAGATGCAGGTGCAGCGTCCCCGTCCCCTCAAGAATCGGTGCGTGTTTTTCAAAATGCATAGGTACTGAAATTAGCGATACCATGTTGCGAAGATGTTTTGGATGGTAGATAAATTGTTTTTGTCAGTTGTATTTATCATTCTTGGTGTTTAGTGAGTTTTTTTTCATCTTTCTTATTTTTCTTTCTTCTTTCTTTATGGTTCTTCTTTTTATTCTTCCCGATATGCTTCTGCTATTGTTTCTTCTTGTTTTTGTTCTCCTCTTCGTCTTCCTCCTCCTTCTCCTCTTCTTTTCCTCTGCTCTGTCCTCCTCTTCCTCCTTCTCCCCCTTCTTCTTTCTACCTTTTTGTTGCTTGCGGTTCCAACTTAACGCCAATCTTACACTCTGATAAATAGATAGGGAGGATTGATGTCGTGAAGAGCATACTGCCGTAAAACATATACCAGAACGTGCATCTGAAAATAACCAGTGCATTTGTCAACTTCACATTCACAGGACTTCTTTGGCATTACTTATTTGGATAATTCTGTTGTCATCGAAACCTATGCTAGAATATGAAGTTGCTCGTTATTCCAGGTATTAATTTTCACCCTTATTGAACTTGTGACATTGCTATTCTAGGGCAGGTGTTCTTGTGTGGCCTTGTAGCGGGAAGTGTCCACGTGTCCTGATGCTGCAAGATGTTCAGCAATTGTGCACATTCCGTACCTGTCAGCCTGGTATCACTGTCACGTTATGTTTTATTGTTATCACGTGAACTTCTCTCTCTGGACTTTGGCTCGTATGAAGAGAGCTGCAGTTCCTGTGTGTCACTCTGTACTAGATTAGAATTGCTTCGCGTTGTATTTCGTTTCTATTACGAAAACTCCCACCCAGACTAAATGTTCTGATAGGAGTTCCAGTTCACGTGTTTTGGTGTTGCAAGACACCTGATGCATCATTTCGTATTTGTCTGACCGGCACCTCTACATGTTAGATTTTACTATTGACATCTTAACTGCGAGCATGAGTCTGCATCTTAACCACTTCACTGAATAAAATTGTTTGGTACAACTCTACACAATAATTTAAAAAGACTCCACTGACAGCGAAAGGAGTGATCTAGAGTTGAAAATATTTTCATACCTGTACTAGTATTTTTGTCCAGTAAAGTCATCTAGTGTTACTCGAAGGAAATAGCATACGATACACGAGCAGTGGAAAGGTTAAGATGTGAGTTATAACCTTCACTACAATGTGGGTAGTGAAGTGCGTAGGATGATTGGCTCGCCTTCCCA
>NC_059293.1:14721294-14723794 GCF_017591435.1 Portunus trituberculatus
ATGACTTTTTTCCTAGAAGAGAAGTCACAGAGGCACCCACCAGTATCGGATATGCTAAGGAGTCAGTTTATCTTAGTGTAACATTATCACGGTCTAAGTTGGCAATTTGAGGATGATTGGCCAATGAATGAGATAAATAGCTTTTAAGGTGGAAATTAATTAAACTAATTAGAATATGTCACTTGATATAAAAGCCTGTTTTTCTTGCAGGCAAATTTCCTCTTCGAGAACAAATACATCGCGAGTGTAGTGATGAATTTTTGCGTAACAGAGTAAGCGTGACCCTCGTGACACGTGAGGGATACACGATCAATACAAGCATGTCTCTCTTTACATGATTGCCTTGTCAATGAAAACGTTCAGGGAATTATAAAAAACTATACGGCAGCACAGTATTACTAAAACATTAATAACATACGCAAGACTGGCATTACTAAGAATATATATTATCATTAGTGTCAAAACTATTCATGTATTAATTGATTTGTTTATTCTAAGTAATTCAATATTTCGCATTTATATTTCTTACAAAATAATGAAGATGTTGTCCTTTATATTTCCCGGAATAAGAGCAACAGTAGAAAAATAATAAGAGGACCACTCACTAAGGTCATAACGATGCAAGACATGTTGCAATATGTTTAGGTCTCCTCTGTAGGACTTGAAAAGGGAAGAGGAATGATTTATGAAGGACATCGCGCAAGTGACACAGCCGTGAGAGCCGCGTGTCAGGCCTGCTATGGGACAGCTGACAGGGGGCCAAGGCACTCAGCCACTCACATGTCACTCGGCGTCCGTCTTTCTGCCGCTGCCTTGTAAACTTGTAAAACCCTTGTTCACAGGTATGGTTTTATGACAGACTTACAAGGGAACATATGGTTAAACACACGTCTTCCCGCTTAACCAACATACACACACACACACACACACACACACACACACACACACACACACACACACACACACACACACACACACAACTACATATTCCTTTCAATGTATTTTCATGTTACTCTGAAATTCTTTCGTTAATGGAACTGTTCCCATCCATTCAGTCTTCGTGTGTGTGTGTGTGTGTGTGTGTGTGTGTGTGTGTGTGTGTGTGTGTGTGTGTGTGTGTGTGTGTGTGTGTGTGTGTGTGTGTGTGTGTGTGTGTGTGTGTGTGTGAATACATGTGAACTGGGTGGAAGTGCTTGTTTATATGTTAATAACCAGCAATTGGCTCCATCACTATCTGTTGCGCCTCATTATCTTCCGCTGTTTTTATGCAGGAACTTTTCCAGCGTGAATGTCTTCTTTCCCTCACTTCCCAGCGCATTCTATCAATAGGCATTTTTTTCCGCGTTACGGAGTCAACAAAGCTTAAAATCTTGTTCGCCATTCAAAGTACATTCATTCACCTTTCCACCCAAAACATATTAATACGCATTTCTGGTATTCAAATTTCTTTATAACTGGTAATTTAGAAGGCAAATGTGGCTTGTCCAAATCCCACAGAATTAATCAACATATGTGAAGCAGCGGAGAGAGAGAAAGAGAGAAGGAGAATAAGTGTGTATGTGTGTGTGTGGGTGTGTGGTGGTCGCGATGCTGTATTTACTAGTCACGGGGAACCAAAATAAGAGACACCGAAATATGCAAGTGTCGGGTGGCAACGCATGGTGGGGGGGGTCTTGGGGGGATGGGGACAGAGGTTCTAAGGGAAGCGAGCTAATGCCAAATTGTCTTCAGGAAGATAAAATAATTTGAGTGTAAATACTATGTAATAAGGAATTTTTATTTTCATAACAGATTATTTTTAATTTTAATTAGAAAAAGAAGGATATGCTATAAGTCCTCATCGATGATGGCATTTTCTGTCAGTTTGTCTGCCTGTCTTAGTCTATCTCCCTCTCTGTCGGTATATGTCAGTATATATGGCAGTATCTCTCTCTCTCTCTCTCTCTCTCTCTCTCTCTCTTTGTGTGTGTGTGTGTGTGTGTGTGTGTGTGTGTGTGTGTGTGTGTGTGTGTGTGTGTGTGAGCGTAAATTACCAACTACAAGGAAGCTTCAGTATCGTGTATTGACAAACTTTGTGTATTGGAAGGCGAACTTTGGAGTGATCAACTGCATTCTGAATTGCACGTGTGGATTAACCGGAGACTCGTAATTAAATCAGAGGTAACGAGTCAGCGCCAGCCAGAAACAAGAAGAAAAAAATACATGACGCAAAAAAGATTGATTATAATTAAAGCATCACAAGTAAAAACACATACTTTTTATTCTATATCCAACATTATTAAGGGTGTGGTTCAAGCAGTTAAGTGAATCACATGTCTCCTTTTTTTTTTTTTTTGTCTGGTAAGTTCATTGATGTCTGTTAAAAAATTGATCGGCTCCTACATTCAACATTACTGAGGGTGTGACTTTAATAGGAATGATAACCGCATGTCCAATTCCTTGTCTTATAAGTACATTGGTGTCCCTTAATAATTGAGCGCCTTGTGACCGGTACAAAGGG
>NC_059293.1:14728794-14736294 GCF_017591435.1 Portunus trituberculatus
AGAGAGAGAGAGAGAGAGAGAGAGAGAGAGAGAGAGAGAGAGAGAGAGAGAGAGAGAGAGAGAGAGAGTCTGCGGTAAGGTGCTTGGCGTGGAAAGCCGAGGGTAGAGGTGAAAGACCTGAGCGTGCCTGTGTAGAGGAAGGCTTGTGTGGCATCCATGTCACAATAGAGGCGCTGGGAGAGTTACAATAACAGGGCGACGTGGTAACGCTGCAGGTGGAGGAGGAGGTAGGACGGGGAGGAGGGGATGCTGAAGCCATAGCGAGTGTGTAGGGCGGGGCAGACACGCTATGGATGGCTGATGTGTGTAGCGTAAAGGTGTGTGTGTGTGTGTGTGTGTGTGTGTGTGTGTGTGTGTGTGTGTGTGTGTGTGTGTGTGTGTGTGTGTGTGTGTGTGTGTAGACAGGCGCCGCTGGAATAATGAGTACTGTGTTACGGTTAGCTGGAATAAGAACGATAAAATCTATCAAATGTATTGAATGTTTCTAAGATTGCATACTGCTGTAAAGAAATGTCTCTATCTATTAATTTGTTTATCTATCCATAACCTTGTACGTCTGTTAGTTCGGCTGCCTGTCTGTCTGTATATATGTATCTATAATACTCACTCTTGCAATTCATTTTCCACTCATTCTTATTCTATGTTCTTCCTCTCTCTAACGCAAGAACTAACCTCTTCCTTGACTCTCTCGTCCCCTTAACTGGTAGACTTTGGAACTCTGTATTTGCTTTTTCATCTTCCATACGAGTTGGTATTGCTTAAGACAGGAGTTTCAAGGCTCACACACATCTGAATTGGTTCTTCTTTAGTATTCTTTTCTTTTTCTTTTGTGGAATAGACAATTGGCTAACATTTTTTCCTGATTTTTTTTGCCCTCGGGTCTTCGTCCCTTGTGTATGAAAAAGAAAAACTCAGGATTCGTGAGACAGTCAGCATATCAGAAAACTTAGATTGAAGCAGAAAGCAAAATATTAGAAGTGACGCAGGAAGTTTCATCTAGCAAAGACCATTATTTCTTCTACCACTAGCAAAACAACGACCGTAATACAGATAATAATTGTACAAATAATAAAACAACAACAAAAATAACATATCTAAGAATAAATCTTTTTTTTTTTCATTCCTTATAGCTGATTAATTGTCATTGTACTTTAAAGAACATTTCTGGTCGTCTTATTTCATCAGGAACAATAATTTCAACAAGACCATAAACAACAGCTAGAAAATAACAACATTAAAAATATCCTTATTTTTCTTTTATTTTTTCTGTCTACTTCCATATGGCTTATTAAATACCATTGTAATTTGACGGATTTTTTTTATTTTCCCTCAAATTTGGAAGTGCATACATAATCTTAATCTTCTGAGTCCGGTAGGCTTTTTTTATATCACTTATTCCAGATTGCCTCATTTTATGAAGTTTTATGTCTATTCTCTTCACATAAGTGAGTTATGTATTGTGTTTAATAAAATTCTGTGTCTAAAATACTTTCTAATTCTAAGTTACAATAAACCACTTCCGTTAGTTATAAAAAGCAATTCGAATTTTTGTATTAATATTTTCATCTCACTAAGAAATCGAATAAAGGATCTTACTTGTTCATCCATTCACTAACTCACTAACTACCCATCTATCTAGCTATTAAACTACTTTATCTATCCATCTATCTACCAATTTAATCTATGTGTCTATCCTTCTATCTACCTACCCATCTATCAATCTATCCATCTATTTATCAATCTATCTACAATCTCTCTGCACCAGACACCCACACACACAACAAACCTTCACAATCATAAAAGAAAAATAATCTCTCAGTCTCACAGTTCCTGAATAACATAATGCATACAACGGAGCTTTCACAGCAGACCATCAGGTTCAGCCTCTAGCGGCGGCGAAGAGGGCATGAACGTAGGCGCCCTTTGTTGACAGACCATGGCTGAGCTACCATACCAAAGGGCGGGACTCATTACAGTGACTTAGAGCAATCCGGGCGGTCATTAGGCACCAAGTAGAGCTAATATAAAGTTTGCTATAAATCCTGATTCCCCGAGTGAGTATGCGCCGCTTATAATCATGGCGTTATTTGTCCAGTCCGCCTCTCTGTAGGGATCACGGGCTGGCGTTGGCCGAGACGTGGCTAGCGACCTGCCTGACAGACTGACGAACTCTTAGCTGCTGGGATGTGGTGGTGGTGATGGTAATGATGATGATGGTAATGAGGATGAGGATGATGATGATGATAAAAATGAGGAGGAGGAAGAGATACATGACAACTAATAAAAAAAAATGGAATGAAAAACTAAGGAAGAGATGGAGGATAATGATGATAAAGATGATATCGAAGAAAAACAGATGAATGAAATAAAAGAATGGAGGAATAGGAAACTTAGGAAGAGGTGGAGGAAGAATCAGATTTACTAACAGCAGCAGTGGCAGGGACAACAATAGGAACGGAACAACACCAGTAACAGCAACACTAGCAAGCAGCAGGAACGATAGCAAAAGAGTAGTTGCAGTAGCACAAGCAGAAACCATTGCTGTAACACAAGGGTAATAATAACAATGATAACAGTAGTAGTAGTAGTAGTAGTAGTAGTAGTAGTAGTAGTAGTAGTAGTAGTAGTAGTAGTAGTAGTAACGTTATTATAGAGCTATGAGATTCGAGATAAGAATTTCTACACACCACTAGCTCCATCACAACTTTCAGTCCACCCACAACACACAGAGGAAGGCAAGGCGTGGACAAGGCTGCTTCCTCCCTCCTTCCTTCTTCCCACCTCGCCAGAGACATACATAAGTGAAATATTGAATGAATGGAGGTAGAGGAAAATATACAGGAAATTATGCGTGGTACGAGTCCAAACATTTTGATTTGTGATTAGTATTATATATTTAGGGAATGTGATGATGATGATGATGCTGATAATGACAATAATGATAATGAGCTGGAAGAAGTACTGAAAATGCAAAAAAAAAAAACCATCTTCCCATCACTATCATTATTGCATGTTTAGTGAATATATAGCTAGTGATTTAATAATAACGATGGTGACACTAATGATGATGAACATGTATAGGAAAATTAATGAATATAACAACCTCCACATGTATCACCATCTCAACACCATCACGAACACAATTACATATCGAGCGAATCAAATTAAACTTTTATGTTGATGATGATGGTGATGATGATGGTGGTGATGATGATGATGATGAAGATTATAAAGAATACGATAACACAGCAAAATGACAACATCCTCAAGCATCACCATCTCATCACCATCAAGGCACCATCACTATTATCAGCCATTCTCACACTCACCATCACGGGGCTTGTGCTGCAGGCTTCATTCAAGTTGGACATGAAATGCATAACGATAACTATATTTCTAAACTTGGGGATTAAGAGTGGCAATCATTGCTATCATGTATAATCAGATTCAGTTCCCATTATCGCAACAGAGGGAGTCCAGCTCATCAATTAAGTCTGCACGCTGCCCCGGAAACTGCTCCTCATTATACATTGGACTCTTACATCAAGTTAAAAACAATGGATGAAAAGTGACCCAAGAATGACTTAATCACAACTATCAAGAAGCGTGGGAAGTAATATTTAACTTACTATATATGTATGTGTGGATGTCTTTTTTTTTTGTGTGTGTGTGTGTGCGTGCGTCTGCGTGTTCCTGTCGCTGTTATATATAGATGTGTGTGTGTGTGTGTGTGTGTGTGTGTGTGTGTGTGTGTGTGTGTGTGTGTGTGTGTGTGTGTGTGTGTGTGTGTGTGTGTGTGTGTGTGTAGGAACTTAATGAAGCCGCCGTGAGTTCATGAGTTAGAGTTTTATTAATAATGCATCAACAGGTGTGGGCGGGGAGGGAGACGTAGTGGAGGGGATGGCAATGTGGAAGGGTGGTGGTGGTGGTGGTGGTGGTGGTGGTGGTGGTGGTGGTGGTGGTGGTGGTGCGAATGAAAGTAGTAGTAGTAGTAGTAGTAGTAGTAGTAGTAGTAGTAGTAGTAGTAGTAGTAGTACAGAAGTAGTAGTAATAGTAGTAGTGGTTGTTGTTGTTGTTGTTGTTGTTGTTGTTGTTGTTGTTGTTGTTGTTGTTGTTGTTGTTGTTGTTGTTGTTGTTGTTGTTGTTGTTGTTAATAATAATAATAATAATAATAATAATAATAATAATAATAATAATAATAATAATAATAATAATAATAATAATAATAATAATAATAATAATAATAATAATAATAATAATAATAATAATAAAACAATATTAATAACAACAACAATAATAACACAAAAGCCAACAAATCCTTCACCAACGAAAATAAAAAATAGCTCACCACAATGAACAAGACAACACACACACACACACACACACACACACACACACACACACACACACACACACACACACACACACATACACACATGTTGATGAAATCTTAATAAAGACTGGGAACACTAATTTTTCCTGCCAATTATTATACCCTTTCAATGGTTTTCCGTCTGAGAGAAAAGCGGGGAGAAAGTAGTAGCGAAAGCTTGGATATTGGCTGGCCGGGGACGTGAGGAGCTTAGAAAAAGACACGTGGAATCAAGAGCTCCAGGGGTAAGCTCTGGAGGGGAAATGTAATATGCGAACATTTATCAGAGAGGTCACATGAAGCTTGGGCATCAGGCAGTGTATGTGATATCAGACCGAGAGAGTATAGGGAGAGGAGTGAGTGAGTGAGTGAGAGAGGGACAGAGAGAGGGAAAGAGGGAAGGTGACGAACGGTTTGGAGAGGGTGTAGGGTGGGTAAGATTCTGTCCCGACGCACCAAAATTACAATAATGTTACCAAGGTGTAAATAGCGTCGTGGGAACTGTGCTTGGCAAGGGAAGGAAGGAAGGTCTGGTCGCTGGGAGGCAGAGGAGACGGGTGGCTGCAGGGAGGACACGGGACTGAACTGACCAAGAAGCTCCACCACCCATACCACCCTAAACCCACCACATAATAAGGAAACACCACTGCGGAACGTCACACGGAACATCACCGCCCTACATGCACAGGTCTTAAGGCTCAACGTGTCCCTACAACTGACGGAGGCACAGGAGGAAGTTAAAGATTGTGAGGTCGTTGCGACTCGTGCGGGTTGCCAATGGTCATGAACTTGCAAGAAAGTGAGAACTTGCCGCGTCCCTGCCTCCTCCCTATTCTCTACCCCCACCCTTTGCCTTCCCTCTGCACCCCTTCCCTTGCCCACCTCTCCCACCCTATGCTTCCACTCCTGTCACCGCCTGCTGCCGCCCAAAGGAGAAGAGAGGAAGAATAACAGAAGGGGAAGCAACATGAGAAAACTTTACAATGTTCATAAGTACGAATAAATTTTCCTTACATGTCTGTACTACACTAGCTACAATATGTTATTCACATTTACTGCTGCCTCTTGCTCTGCTCTCTTACTGACTCTCTATAACAAATACTAACTTCAGACTAACAGAAAGCCTTCAAATACATAAACTGAGTCTATCAGAAAATAAAGTTCGTGTCTTCTCAAGTTGCTTTATGAAATATCTACACAGGAGGTGACTTGGGAGTCTCTCCACCCGTAGAGTTTGTTACCGCTTCATCGCCACGAGGGGACAAGGCTGTCTCACACCTACGACTTTTTCGTGCGACGTGGTCTGTCAAGCGCTGCCCCTCGGAAGGAGGTGGCCGGTGCTCCAGCAAGGCTCTAGCTAGTGTCACTCCGTCGGTGTGATGAAGGCAATTCTATGTATAGTCGTTGTCTTTCTATGATATGATACTACAGCAGCACAGGAATACGTTGAATCTTACGAATTTCATGTAAAATCACATATATTATACCGTGCACTGTATTACACATTAAGATGACAAACTTACCTTAAACTATTGCAAGATGCAACTAATATCCCTACAAAGCCTAACATAATCTAACACAACTAATATTCGTAGAAATAAAACATCATTTATAAATATGTACTGCAATCTGCCAAAAGTAGAGACACAAGACGTTCTTCTGTCCACAGGATAAAAGTTAAAATTCAGCAATTCACGTATTCATGAAATTCAAATGTATACAACTACCGTAGCAGCCCCACAGTGGAGGCTCACCCCGGAGCAGCCACGCACCTCCAGAAGTAAAGAGTCTATCACCGCTTTTTTACGTGGCCACTTTAGCACTAAAATAACTCATTGATTGCCAATACTGGAGACCTGATTCCCTGCATGGTCGCTGTTGCCTTTCCTTTCCCTCAGCCCTTCCTCCCATACACCAACAACACACTACTACAACTAACACGAAAAATAGAACTAAAAACACTATGGACGTGTGTGTGTGTGTGTGTGTGTGTGTGTGTGTGTGTGTGTGTGTGTGTGTGTGTGTGTGTGTGTGTGTGTGTGTGTGTGTGTGTGTGTGTGTGTGTGTGTGTGTGTGTGTGTGTGTAATTCACCACGGTGTCTGCTGGTCACCCAGCCAGTCTTCCCCATTACGGAGCGAGCTCAGAGCTCATAGACCGATCTTCGGGTAGGACTGAGACCACAACACACACTCCACACACCGGGAAAGCGAGGTCACAACCCCTCGAGTTAAATCCCATACCTATTTACAGCTAGGTGAACAGGGGCTACACATTAAGAAGCTTGCCTATTTGCCTCGCCGCTTCCTGGGACTCGAACTCGGGCCCTCTCGATTGTGAGTGGAGCGTGCTAACCACTACACTACGCGGTGTGTTTGTGTGTGTGTGTGTGTGTGTGTGTGTGTGTGTGTGTGTGTGTGTGTGTGTGTGTGTGTGTGTGTGTGTGTGTGTGAGGTATTCAGGAATAACGCCAAAATTCGTATCGAGAATACAGTGTTGTGAATAACAAAATCATCTGAGAGCAAACACATAAATTGTTAGTCATTAAGCAGGTAACACAATATTATATAAATCTGGAGGAGAAGGACTCCGGCCTGGCCAAACAAGAGCCAAGTATGGCCCAAGTCCGCCTATCATAATTACACACAATATACGCCACTTGGAATGGCCAGCAGTGTTTGCTAAAATTTAACTTGGTCCTGATGAAGGAGATTATTCCGAGGCAAGAGTCAACAACGGCGTGAGGAGGGCGGTGCCGCTCTGTGTGCCTCTGAAACAACACGGCGGAATCTTGCGTGCCTGCACGGAACAGCCGCCCTCACCGTACAAAACGGCTTCCTGGCTACAGAGATAAAGACAAATACATAGAAAGTCAACAGCCATGTATTGGAGGCTGAGCGGCCACCCGCCTGGCTGGCGGGTCACCCGAATGGCAGCGACCGTGACTACGCGGACAAGGCGGAGCGGCGGCCGCCTGACTCCCAAGCAGGGGAGACAGGCACGCCGCCGGCCCGTCGTCGCCGCTGCTACCAAGCTGCACAAGCGGCGGCGGCCAGGCAGGCGGCACGCCAACACTCCTCCTCTGCTCACTTGTGTTCACAACTCGTCACTGGCCATTCATGGTGCACGC
>NC_059293.1:14743794-14761294 GCF_017591435.1 Portunus trituberculatus
TGACGATGTTAAATCTAACTTTTTTCAATCATCATTAAAATTATGTATACACCTTTTTAAAATCATAACCTACACTGGAGCTTGTTAGAATATTACTATAACATCTACTATGGCATGTTAACTTATAATTACTCATTTAAGTACTCTTGAAAGCCATAACTTCTACTAAAGATTTGTATCATTAAAACAATTATGGAGACAAGTAGGCGAGATAAGACGCAGAAACGTTTGAGAAAGCAACCCCAGTCACACAAAGCTTCATAACGCCTCAGGACGCAAGACAATACTGATCATCCTTGTTAAGACGCTAAGACGCTCACAAACGGACCGCACTGAGGCTGGGCGGGCACCGACCACCGGCCAGGCAGCTCCCGCCACCTGACGAAACACACTTGACTTGGTACTAAGGTCGTGGGTGGTATGGCGTGGTACAGGCTCAGATACGATATAGCAGAGTGTTCGGTGTAGGAAATACGAGTGCCTGTGTACACTGTAGCCTGCACATGTACACACTCTGAAGGAACGCTTGCCAGTAGCTCACGTTTGTCTGTAACTCGCCTGCAAACCTGACTGGCGAGAGGGTAGCGTGTGGCCGCAGTCTGGGGTGTGGGAGCAAGGTGGAAGGAAGGAAGGTTCGCCGCAGCTGCAACATGACGACAAGTGGAAAGGCAAGACTATGTAGACGCTGAGTTTTCCAGGACATTAGGAATATATGGCGCAATATAATTAGTATTTTCCAGAGGCAGAAGGAGAGGAGGAATGGGATGAAAGTGCGGACATGAATTAGAGGAGGAAGAGACAACTGCCAGCTTGGGAGTCTCACTGCACACATTCTGCCTTCTGCTGCCGAGGGTCCGGCTTCCCCAGGACCTCTACGGGGAAAAAAGTGCGCGCTGCATTATATCACGAGACTTGCTGCCCCCATCCCCCAGCCACCTCCCTATTACCTCCCTGCCCTTCACTCCCCCTCCTCCCTCCCCGTCCCTCCTCCTTCACCTCTTCCTGCGTCTGTCCTTCCTGCGCTGGTTTTGGTCCCTCCTCAGCCTTTTTTCATTGCGCCATTATACATTTCTTTCCTCCGCTGCCCTCTCACTCACTCACTCACTCGTTCACTCACTACTCTGCTTCCTTCCTTCTCATCTCCTCCCCCTCTCTCCCCCCCTTGTTTGAGCACATGCCTGCATACTCCCCTTCCCTAACCCTCCCTGCCTTCCTCTACCATACTACCACAAACACGTCCCTCCCATACACCCCTACAGTGCTCTCTCACCCTCCTCCCTGTATCGTCCCCCTCCTCCTCCTCCTCCTCTCTTTCCCTGGTGCCGCCCTCTTCCCCCTTACATTAAAGACCTTGAATGTAATACCGTTGATGCAGGCAGTAAAAAGTTTGAAAGACGGCTATGTTTGTGTGGATGCATTATTTGTTTCCGGGACTCGTGGTGATGCATGCTGAGAGAGAGAGAGAGAGAGAGAGAGAGAGAGAGAGAGAGAGAGAGAGAGAGAGAGAGAGAGAGAGAGAGAGAGAGAGAGAGAGAGAGAGACTTCTATGGTGACAGTGTTCAGTTGGGGAGGTGTGGGTTGGAGTGATGGGGTGACAAGGTATGGTTCCACTGGGATGTTGCTAAAAGTTGGGGAGGAGTGAGTTGAGTGTGTCTGAGTGCTGGAAGGGCAGGTGGTAGGGAGGTGAGGGTTGGGAGGGGATGTAGCGGGGTGCTTGTTGCGGGCAGCTGGTTGCTTGGGTAGGGTATGGTAGGGTTACACAGAGAGGGGGCATAAAAAAAGTGGTATGGAGCTTGAGGGTGCGGAAAGTGTGACAGGGAGTGCTTATCCTGGCTGCTGTTGTAGGAAATTACTATAACTTAATAGTTCTACAAAATTACTGTGATATTTATAGGCAGATACGTGTAGATGAATAAATAGATAAATACAGAGAGAAAATTAGAGAATGACTGTTTGTATGAATAAGTAAACAAGTAAATACGTATGAATAAATGAATACACAAATAAATACACAGGTACTTATAAAGACACAAATTAATAAACAAACCCAAATTCACTGACTAGCTAATACAAATGGATGAATGGATAAATGGATGGATACATACATAAACCAACATACAAATGAATAACAAATAAATGAATAAAGCACAACAGCCAAACACAAACCACGTGATTCATTCATTCATTCATTCATTCGCGTTTCACCCAACTTGATCTGTACACATTTTACTCATTCATTACACCAACATCTCAATCAACACCTTACACACACTCTCTCTCTCTCTCTCTCTCTCTCTCTCTCTCTCTCTCTCTCTCTCTCTCTCTCTCTCTCTCTCTCTGTAGGTGGAGACAACAAAAGTAAGCGTGGCTGCAAATGCTCAAAACTGCTGATGAGGAGGTCAACTTTAAGCCCCATCATCGGACCGCCATTACTCAGCTGTTAAGTTTCTCCACAATAACAAAGCGACGTGTTTTTTTTTTCCGGCCGAGTATCAGAGTGGTGCAAATTTGTCGCAAGCGGAAATCGGGCGGTGAGATCAATAGCTGATTAATTGCGAGGTCTGCATGAACCTACGTGTGTGTGTGTGTGTGTGTGTGTGTGTGTGTGTGTGTGTGTGTGTGTGTGTGTGTGTGTGTGTGTGTGTGTGTAAGAGAGAGAGATAGCGAGAGAAAGAGAGAGACAATGATAACAAAAAAAATGCACTTGTTGATTCTATTTTTCCATCTTCCTCAGGTTACGGAGTCAGCCATGCCTGCAACACACACACACACACACACACACACACACACACACACACACACACACACACACACACATATACACACACACAGCATCCCGTCGTCTCGTCTCGCCTCCATCCTGCAACCTACTGGAAGGAAAAACCTGCAGAATATGTTACTGAGCGAGGTGAGGCGTACAGGCTGACCAGGCTGACCAAGAACACCTGAGGAGAAGGCTGGCGGGTGAATAACGCATGCGGACACCAAGGAATGAAGGAAAAGGAGGAAAAACAGGGAAAATAGTCGACGCGAAACGAGAATTCGAAGGAGATGTGAAGGGAAAGGCAAGCAGGATACGGACAAGCAGGCTGAGAGGTAACGATCTCTCTCTCTCTCTCTCTCTCTCTCTCTCTCTCTCTCTCTCTCTCTCTCTCTCTCTCAGAAGGTGGGTGGCGGGGGAAGGGTCGAGGAGGGGCTGCAGATGAGGCTTGGGACCGCCTGCTGCGCCCAGTATCGGGAGGCACGAGGGAGGCGCCGAGATGAAACAGGCAAATGGCGAGTCGGTATTGTCTGGAGTCTCCCTGGGCGGCGCGGGGCGGGGGCGGCTGAACCAAAGCCCTCCTTGCATATTCACGGGGCCTCTCCTCTATTTCGTCTTTAGAGAGGCCGGTACCGCCCCCACAATTTCACTGGCAAAATATGTCCATTACAGTCTGTCCATTATATTATACCCGTCACGGTACTTTTAAGACAGGCCAAGGGAGGGATAATATACCTGGTGTATATATTTCATGGTGCCCTTCATAATATGGTTCTCTCTGTCACTCTGTCTCTCTTCAAACCCCCATCGTATCCCTCCCTTCACTCTGTCTCCCTTTCTCTCTCTCTCTCTCTCTCTCTCTCTCTCTCTCTCTCTCTCTCTCTCTCTCTCTCTCCTCTCTCCCACTTTCGAAGGCCGATAATGCAAGCTAAGTAAACCAATAAATGCTTCGTGCAAACATCGTGATATAATCTTATTTTGGTCGCAACAACACAATTATCGTTTAATCATACGAGCAAAATAACTAACTTCTGCTACTCCAAAAGTTCAGACGTGGCAGCGCTTTGTCCAGTGGAAGAACGTGATAAAAGCAAACAAAAACAGCAGTCCTCCAGCAGCCAAGAGAAAGAGTTAAGTAAATACTCCGCCTCGCGCCAAAGCGGGTTCACAAGTGCATTACGGAGGTGAATTTTAATGCGCTGTTTTTCGAATCACTTCTTCTCGCGTCTGTTTTTCCTCGGTATTGTTTCATCCTTCACTCACTCACGACGTGGTGTGTGTGTGTGTGTGTGTGTGTGTGTGTGTGTGTGTGTGTGTGTGTGTGTGTGTGTGTGTGTGTGTGTGTGTGTGTGTGTGTGTGTGTGTTATATGATTTTGTAAATGTTTTTTGATGTTATAAAACTGTTTTGCTTTGTGTTTAATTAACTGAGATGATGCGAAAGAACACACACACACACTCTCTCTCTCTCTCTCTCTCTCTCTCTCTCTCTCTCTCTCTCTCTCTCTCTCTCTCACCACTGTACATTTTCACTGTAAACTTTTTGTGGCACTGCCAAATTAATAAACCGTATATTAGTATTAGTATTAGTATTATTACACACACACACACACACACACACACACACACACACACACACACACACACACACACACACACACAAAGAAAAAGAAGAAATTAAACACCAAACTTCCATAATTTACACATCACATAAATATTACTAACAAGAACACAATACGAAAAAAATCTAAATTCTCCACATTTTTCTTTATATTCTTCCAAAAATACGCAGCAATACTTTAATTTCTACGGTGATCATTTAATGCAAGTTCATAATAGTGGCCGTAATACTTTCCAGGTGTGTTGGTGCTTCTCAGGAGGGTCGTGTCGCCGTACAAAGGTCCTGCAGATGCATTCCCTAAGTGCCCTAAGACAAGACTCGGGTCCCAGTGAGCACCAAGCAGCGGAAAGCATCGTAGTAAGCGGCAGTGTTGGCAAGAGTGACGGAGGATGAATAGGGAGAGAGGTGGGGAGGAGAGAAGCACGCGTACACACACACACACACACACACACACACACACACACACACACACACACACACACACACACACACACACACACACACCAGCTATTACTCCCTATACACAAATACATATATTTCTCTATTTCTTTCATATTTACTAATTATTATAAGGAAAAATGACATATCTTTCCTAAGGGCGTCCTGATCGCTTGCCTGCTATACCAGCGGCGGCAAAGAAGATGCCGCCACCAGGCTGCCCGGGGGCCGATATCCTGCTCTACCGTGCTCTGTCCTTCTCCAAAATGATGAATTCAATAACGATATCAGAACTTAATTTCATTGGTTCAGAATTTTCACCTCCAGCGTGAGAGTCAGTAGTGGCATGAACTGTTGAATACAAAAGCAAAGGGAGGGTAGGGGAGGGACGGAGGAGAGACAGGCGATCAGCGAGGATTTTTTTAGTGGTATAAATTTACATGTCAGAAAAATTTTTAATATTAACTAAAACAAAATTAAAATCTACTATACAGTAAATATTTTACTAATCATCCTCGCACGATGCCTGTGACCACTTATTATTTCACGTGCTCGGGAGCTTCGTGACGGAAAACTCGCCAAACAAACACGGCTCCTTAAATCAAGCAGCGTTTCAGAAGCATCCAAAGAGCGAGGCCATTTTTCAGCCAGATTCTTCAGGAGGGCAGCGGCGCGAGGCGAGCGGCAGGGATGAGCCTCGCAGATCAACGCTAATTATCCAGAGAAGAAAGCCGGGGCGGCCCTCTCCGTGTTGCCACGCTCTGATCCGCTCCGAAATTGGAGCTGTTTCATTCACAAAATGATACAATTATGCAATTTTTTCCCTCCCCCAACTGGATTACTGGGTGGCCTCCGCTGGCTGGCCATATGACGACAGAGGGCGCGGAGGAGACGGCAAGAGCCCAACGAAGGAAAAGGGAAGGGAGGAACACCAGAAGGTACAAATTTACGTTTGTTAAAAGTATTATAAAAGGAGGAAGAAAAATGCTGAGGTCACAGCGTCCGGTCGGGGCGTCAGGCCTTAAAGGTGTGTTGCCTTCCCTCCCTCACCTGCCTCATTTTTGACAAGCAATGATTTATCGATTCCCTCCAACTTAGTGACGCTTCCGTGCATGGTGACTGCCGCTCACCAACTGACTGAGCGGTTTGTGAATGACTCTACTACGGCGTTGCTTGCCTCACCCCACGCCGCTGACTACTGTCTGACCCTGTGACTGATTCTCCCTGACTGGTGACTGAATCTGATTTTCCCAATATAGTAACTAATTCTGTAAGCACGATGACTAAATATTCCAGGTGCTGACAGAGGGCCTGCTCTTTTATTCGTTACTGCTTTCTTTTTTTTTAAAGCGGATCATTTTTTAACATTTTGTTGTCCTTGGCCAGAAGCCCTTTTAAAAAAAATTCATTTTCATTATAATTAGTTCTCCCAGCACGGCATTTCTCCTTCTCTCCTAATAAAACAAGCGCGATGGTGAAGATTTTGCCTTTGCTTTCCCCTTACTCTTCCCAACTCGCAGTAAAATAAAAGGGCAGCACTGAGTACCCTCCTCTTCATGTGCTCAGTAATACTCAGATGTACAGCAATGTGAAATATAGATACGAATTTTAAGAGACAAGCACCAGTGGGCGGCCGTCCTTCAGTCCCGAAGCGCTGCGTCTCTCTAGATCGCCGCTAAGCCTCAGGAGACGCTGGCTTACTGAAGCCCCGAGCAGCGAGTGTCTAGCTTTGCATGAATACTGCCTCGCCGTCTCTGGCTTCACGTATATAATAAATATAGTAAACTGCGATCATTTTCACCCTGTTTCGCTCTGCCTGAATTTTGTATCGCCAAGTTTCTTATGCACGTAGATTTCATAAAATATTCACTTTATAGAATATACAGCCGCCTTGCAAATTTTAGTGTGTGAGGGGCTGGATGGTGAGGTGCGCTGAGGCCGCCCGCCGCCCCGCCGCTGCCGCCGCCGCCTCTAGGAAGCTGTGAGAGGGACACAAGCCAATGTTTGTTATATTGTAAAAGTGCTGTGAATTCGTGTATTTATTCTTGAACAGGAAAGTTGACAAGAAATGTAATGTGTTAGAGTAAATTTTCTCTCTCATTACAACATATAGTTTATAATCTATTTATTTGAATTATCACTGTAGTCTCTGAGGTTTCTTTACCTGAAGTCTCAAACCAAGAACAAAGTGAAGGTCCTCATGTACACTTATTACTTTGGAAAGAGTCAAGCATGCTAAACATCTTTTTACTAAGGAAAGGCATGTCCAATTTGGGCTGTGTGTAATAAGCTCGTGCGTCTCTTAAGCCAACAAGTGTGGTGTGTTTCATTACTCTTATTTCTTCTAACCTTCCATGAATTGGTGGAGTTTCTACACGTGATAGCCTAGGTTTTTTCGCTTTCCAGTCTGACACAACCTCTGATATTGATAGAAACACTAAAAAAACATCATTCATGGGAGACAATGGAGGGTTGAGGGCATCTGCTACTCAGTCTAATTGAAAGTGGAGGGAGAGCACAATGAAAAAAAGATTCAGTTTACATCTATTTTAATCCATATTCCTTATTCGTCATGTTTTTGTTCGATCAGTCATTTCCTGGAGGACGGCGGACGTGGCTGGCCAATTTCTATTTTTGTAATCATCCCGTGGTCCACGTGTATAGTAAAATGTCCGGCTTGGATTTTTTCCCCCCGCCGTGCTGTAGTCCGTTTCGCAATCATGTGGCATTGAAAACTCATTCATATTTCATCCAGAGACTAGGAAACCAGATTAAAGCTGAGAGTTGTTTGTTCCTGGCTAACTGATGACCGTCATGGGGACGAGGGGGCGGTGATGAACAGCATGAGGAGCTGATTAATAATTGCGCCACCGCACGATAACTGTGTCATCAGCTGCTCGCCCTAAATAGCGAAGGTAACAGGGAGAGGGAAAAAAAAGTCCCCCGTGTCGCGAGTGCAACTTTAAGGCGAAAAATGTCAGCAGGGGGAAAAAGATGCATTGTCTCTATTTCCTTCTTCCGTTTGAATCTCGCGATGAATGAATGAAGGAAAGATTCGCTTCAATCAGTGTTGGCATTTGGAAGTAAATGACTATCTTCTCATAGCATTTTGTCAGTATATTCTTACACTATATTCCCGTGCTCCCATGCCTGTCCCTTCCACCCTCCCTGCCTTCCCTCCCTCCTTGCCAGCTGGACAGAGAGGAGGAGGAGAGGGAGGGGGAGGTGCCGGACAACCTGAGTGGCCTCAAACCAGTTTTTTCCCAGTTTAATATCATTTATCATATGAAAGTAAGGTTGAGTCGGAGTGTCCTTTCTAGCTGCCTATTTTTCACATATAATTATGCATGGGGCTTCGCGGAGGCAGTGTGGAGGGGGTGTCGGGTGGCAGGGTGAGGGGTGAGGGGTGATGGGATGAGGCAGCAAGCGTCCAGCGGGGTGAGAGGCGCTCCTTTCTGCCAATGAGCTATTTTTGCCTGCCTTCGCGGCGCCTGTGGTGGGGAAGCAGCAGCCGCCGCCCTGACAAGTCGCTGCGTCCGGGTGGCGAGTTGGTAGGGCGTGGCGGGCAGGGGTTTCCTGCAGAAGCGACTTGCGACTTGCTGGTACTGAGGAATGAGCAGAAATTTTATCTCCTGGTCATAATGAAGCGCCGCCACTTACTTAGCTCGTGGGAATAAGAATAATGCAGATACACACACACACACACACACACACAGCAACGCACCTGATTCAAAAGCTATTTCTTATTTGTAATCTTATTTGCGCGAGTGTCTCTTAAAAATAAAGCAATACACGTCTAAATTTCTATTAAAGAAATGACCAGAAATTCTTATCATTCTGAGGATATTATCGGTATTTCTCTTTCTCGCAAAGATTTATGCGATCAGGAACAGACAACCATGATCCATCAAAAACTTAATTATTTCCCGTTTTAGTAACTCGTAAAACACTTACTGAGGAAAATATTAGGTACCAGAGAGGAAAATTTACCTATTTTGAGCTGGATTTTAGAATAGTTTTTTTTTTCATAATTCATCCCCGTTTCATCTTAGTACTACTGCTGCTGCTGCTGCTACTATTACTATTACAATTACAATTACAATTACTACTACTACTTCTTGCACCTATTACTATTACTACTACTCATGTACCCTGCAAAGATTTCCAGACAGGTTTTTCAATGCCACACAATTCCTTTCCACTAATGCACCGTTGAAAACAACCAGGTAACCTTCAAATGGATACCTGGCTCTCTAATGACAGGTAACTCCAACCTCTAATTTAACACGGGAAGACAACGGCATTATTTTTCCTTCAGATTTCCCTTCCCAAGCACAACCTCATCACGTCAGGAAATAATATATGTACATTATCCCTGTTTTCCTTACATAAAGTCAACATGTAGTGGAATATCTACAGGGTGTGACAACGAAAAATCTCAGCCCGGCCCTACAGTATTAGCGCCTCCGCTTACTGGATCTATGTGTGTTGTACCTTTCCCTCTACAAAATATTTTCCCTTTTCCTACTCTCCGATGACGTGTTCGCAAGATTACTATATTTTCCCTACAATTTCTTTCCTACGTTTTCTTATATTTTCCTACGTTTCCCTACGTGTATTTGCATTTTCCTACTATTTCCCTTTCAATTTCCTACATTCCCTACATTTCCATACATTTTTCTCACAGTTCCATACATATTTTTTATAATGCCCTACGATTCCCTATTTTTCTCTTATAATTCCCTACATTTTCCTGTATCTGTCTATATTTTCTGACATTCCCCTACAATCCCCTACATTTAGAGACTCCGCTTTGATACTGTGACGTTGTGACGTTGTGACGCTGTGACGGTGTAGCGCTGGTGTAATCTTTCCTCGGCTATCACTATTGATACTGATGAATTAGCATAATGCAGCCCCTCCGTCACAGCCATTCCTGCCCCATCAAGACGCCTGCACGGCCCCCATTAGGCTAAACACACAAACATTACCTGCGGGGAAGCCACGGTAATGGACAGCCCCTTAGGTACCTTGATGCACTCCACTTAGAGGGGCCCGGGACTACCACTACCACTACTACGACCATTACCACTACTACTCCCAACGATGATGACTTAAAACACTATTACTTTACTCCCATATTGTAAGTACTATCTACTCTGCCACTACTACTATCACCACTGCCACTACTACTACTACTACTACTACTACTACTACTACCAACAACGATGAATGAAACCGCTATTATTTGACTTTCATACTGCCAGTACTGTCTGCTCAGCCACCACTGCCATCACTACCACCACCACCACCAAGAGTAACAGTATCTTAGCTTCAACATTTTCCGTCCCTCCCAGTCTCTCATAAGACCACCATCACGA
This sequence comes from Portunus trituberculatus, assembly GCF_017591435.1. NCBI lineage: Eukaryota > Metazoa > Arthropoda > Malacostraca > Decapoda > Portunidae > Portunus > Portunus trituberculatus. The sequence goes on from NC_059293.1 coordinate 14,753,994, forward strand.
ACACCAACACTATAATCAAGAACACCTTCAGTTTCTACATGTTACTATACCATTATAGCAACCATCACTGCAATCTATACCATCACCATTACTATACCATCGTACCACAATCACCTCTACAAAACCAATACCCAAGGTTACCCATCATCACCATTACTATTGCCATAATGTATAATACCGAGAGTTGATACAAGCATGGAAGTCTACCTAAAAGGGGTGCTTTTGAAATTAATGTGTCCCTAATAATCTATACCTAAAACTCTCTACCTAAAACACACACACACACACACACACACACACACACACACACACACATACAGCCAACAGTCGTCACCAGGACCAGCGAGGAAGGGGACCCACCACCATAGCATCATTTCCTCCAATTCTTACAACCAGACTCAGGTCCTACAATGTAAAAAGACCTAATACTGAACCAACACGCCATCCTAGGGGCGGACCTCACGCCCCTCCCTCAACAGCAAGAAGCAATACCACCATACCCACCATCCCTGCCTCTCTGCATCCCTCATTCAACACCCCCCCCTGCTCCCCTCCCTTCTCCCTCCCTCCGCCGCCCCTTCAAGCACCGGTCGGCCGGCTGCCATGGCACCAAGAGAGATTTGTCTCCGACTTTGATTTTGATATTGATCGCGTGTGGCTGCCTGGCGGAGCTGCACGCGTTCCCCGACTAGTGTCAGGAGGCGGCAGCGAGTTACTATGAGTCGCAACTCCGAATTAGCATGAGTTGCGACGATGCATGGCAATGAGTTATACCTGGCGACTGCTGGGTACGGTATATTTCGCGTGGTGTAGCTACGGAATGGGAAGTAAATCCTCATTCAGCATTTCAGTAATTGCATGAAGATGTGGAGTCAGCTGAGGAAAAGTGATCGCTGTTAATTAGAGTTGAGTAATAGTTTGGGTGAGAGCGTCGAGGGAAGAACTCAGCCAGGAATATTTTTTTAATCGGCTGATCTCTTTATCATCAAGCGTATATTGCATTACAGTTTTAGTGAAATTGGTAAACTATACGATTCCGGCCACAACACGGCCTCTTTTGAACTCTGGCAATATCAATTAATTTTGCGATGTCCTTCATCCCATGCAAACAAACGTGTTATATTTAATGATATTCGCGCAGAGAAACAAAATAATACATGAGGGTTACGTTTTGCAGGCCAGATCCACTGCACGGAATGGTTGCACACAATAAAAACACACATGTGGGCTGCCTTATCTCTGATTTTATTGGGTGTATATCATTCACAGTAATTACATGTAATCTTAAAAAACTAGTTAGTTTACACAATTATGGTTCACGCTGCGTCAGAGTGAACGTCGCTTCCTGACCAGTGCTACTGTACTTTGTAATAATAATGGTTCAGCAGCGCTAACAGCAACAACAATAATAATAATGATAGAAATAGTAAAATAATAAATATAACTTTAATAATAATAATAATAATAATAATAATAATAATAATAATAATAATAATAATAATAATAATAATAATAATAATAATAATAATAATAATAATAATAATAATAATAATAATAGTAATAATAATGAGAACAACAACAACAACAAAAGAAGAACAATAATAATAATAATAATATGAATAATAATGATAACTATAATACTGACTGGGATAATTGTTAAGAGTACTGCGAAGTAATAGTAGTGGCGACAGTGATAGCAAATAACAGAAGTATATAATAGCAGTAGTAATAAAAGTAGTAGTAGTAGCAGTAGTAGTAGTAGTAGTAGTAGTAGTAGTAGTAGTAGTAGTAGTAGTAGTAGTAGTAGTAGTAGTAGTAGTAGTAGTAGTAGTAGTAGTAGTAGTAGTAGTAGTAGTAGTAGTAGTAGTAGTAGTAGTAAGTAGTAGGAAGAGAAGAGTAAAGGAAGAGGAAGAGGAAGAGAAGAGGAAGAGGAAGAGGAAGAGGAGGAGGAAAAGGAGAAGGAGGAGGAAGAGAAGAAGGAGGAAGAGGAGGAGGAGGAGGATGAGGAGGAGGAGGAGGAAGAGGAGGAGGAAAAGCTGTATCAGAATCACACACATCCACACCAGAACAGACGCAGCACTTATCACAGCTACGCTCAAAGATGTCAACATTTTCAGACCGGCACATCAAGAGGAACAAAACACAGCACGTGCTTGCTGATGCTCAAAGGCGGCCATCCCCGCTCACTGGCTCCGCGTGTTTGCTTCATCACTGTCAAAAGTTCGCCGAGCGGCTTTATCACCGTCGGAGCGGCTCCCAGGGGCGTCATTAACGTCAGGGCATCACCGCCTCAACACACCATCACGAAGGGCCTCCTGTGAATCGCCACAACAAAGATGCCCTGGACACATACGGTACAAACACATCTCACTGAAATAAACGGGCTCTCCAGGGCACCACACACACACACACACACACCATCTCCAGTGAATCACCACAACATAGATGTCCTGCACACGAGCACAACAAAACGCACCTCACTAAAACAGACGAATTCTCCAGTTCGTCATCGGCATATCTTCCTGCCCATGAACACCCAAACATCTTACATTTCTTTATCTCAAACTTTGGTACCTGTAAAGAATGTCATGTTTGAGAAATATCTCGGGTATTGTGAAGATTTACCTATGACGAGGGAGGTCTAGATCAGTGGATACATAATTTTGTCCCTCAGCTTGGAACATCACCGCCTGTAACACAGTGCTAACGCCGCGGCCAAGGAGGAGTCTCACCCTGACACAACAGGTCAAGTCTCAAGAGGCAATCGACACACGCCTTTCGCTGCCTTGTTCAGCCTTCTCGCCTCCCTCCTGCCTCTCAAGGTACACGTGCACACAACGCCTAGCCAGAGCTGTGCATGACCGGCGGGACACAGCGTCACCTCCTGCCTGTGCTGCTGTACGCCCACCACCACCACCACCACCACCACACCTCCAATCGCCTTCCACACCCAACCAGTCAATACCTCTCTCTCCTCTATAGAAACTTTTTCTGTCTTTCTTTCGCCGCCCTCCGCGCCGCCTCCCTCCCTCCCTCCCTTCCTCCCCCTCTCTTCACCACACGTTATGAAGAGTCGGCGCTCTTCTTCTATCATCTCTATGGTATCTCTGTAATGCAAGTACAGATCAATTTCACGAAGTATTTGTAAAAAGGTTAACTTCAATAGCATTCCTGACATTTTGCTTCACTGTGCGTCCCTCAACACGGCTCAAACGCCAAGCATCTCTCCTCATGAGCCTCATCACCATCACATTTACAAATATAATTTAAACGCATGATTATGTGCAATAAGATCAATAAATTTTACTAAATTAGCTCCCATGTTTTCTTTGACTATTTTCCTGTGAGGTAAATAAATGATTATCTGAATGAGACAAACTTCCAACTGTTGTGCAAGCAACCAACACCATCTGAATTACCACAAGTGGGTTCAGGATCACGAACACTCCAGTCTGATGAGATGCGCTGCTTGCAAGCAGAATGAACCACAGATTACCAGAGGGAAACATTACTGTAGAAGCAGCTACCGTAACATACCACGCCAGAGTTGAGTTTTAGGACAAACGCTCATATATATATATATATATATATATATATATATATATATATATATATATATATATATATATATATATATATATATATATATATATATATATATATATATATATATATATATATATATATATATATATAAACACAATAACTGGAGCACCTTGTGGTGACGAGCTACACTCACAGCATCAGTGCAGTATGTCACAGCACTCACTGGTACTCGGTGTCTCGTGTTACGGTATTACTAGTCTTGTTTCAACTTTTGCCATTTATATTGTTGTTCATATTCAGTCTTTATCCTCGTCTTCTCCTTCCGTCAACTCAGTGTCTGTTCCGCTGCTGCTGTCGCTGCCCACCTGGTTCTCTTCCTCCGTCAGGTGACCGGGACACATCTGACCAGCAGTTGGGCTTGGGCCTCTCTCCTGCAGGATGGTCTTGTGCTGTGGATCATAAATATAAGAAAAATCTTCTAAACCTTGCGCCTGTCCCACTGTAACGCCGTTAGTGCCCTCCACGCCCATTCCCGCCCATTACCACTAATCACAAGACGCCTTGAGCCACTAGGAAGACTTGCACTTCCTCAGTGCGTGCAATATACAGTATACACCGCCAGTCCACACTCATATCGTCTCCCGCCCTCCTGCCACCCCCAAGCTCAGATGGCTCGTGCCGGCCAACATTTGGCGTCATATACACACACGCAAGCAATACCAACCATGAATACCAAGTTTTACTGAATATTACCAACGATAAATAGGTGAACACACAACCAGATAAAATTTGACTAACCTAAAACAAACAGCGGAAAATAGCTTTCTGATTTCTGAGTAGTTTTTCCCCTGCAGATATCGCCGCCCGCCAAACAGGGGAGATGACCGCCACTCACCGATACTATTCCTAAAGTTGTTGTTTATTTAACGCGGACAAACAAGGCGGATCAGAAAGATTATGAGAGGGTGGACAGCGCGGCAGTTGTCACCCCACACACACTCGACATGACCCCTACAGGCTAGCGGCGGTTGGCTTCGTTAGGTCACATTCTGATGAGTGAATTATTAGTAGGGCGTATCACCTGCTCATTATCGATACAAACACTACCGCCAATACACCTACATCACCCCATCACCACTAATACTCTAGGAGACATCTACACCCCTAACACCCCGGCCCGCCCCCGCCTTCACATTACTAATTTCTCCCTCCTAATCCTCATAGATAGACGGGCGCTTCTTTCCATCAACCTGCACTCGTATCTGGACGTAACTGACAGTCTGGTGATGTACACGGGCCGTTTTCCATCATTACCATCTCCTGGCATATCACAACTTCGGGACAATGGTTATCGCAGGCACCTTTAGCTCAAGCAGCGACATCCTGCCCTTTCTCTCTCTCTCTCTCTCTCTCTCTCTCTCTCTCTCTCTCTCTCTCTCTCTCTCTCTCTCTCTCTCTCTCTCTCTCTCATCGCTTTTCTAGTCTTTATCCTCGTCTTCTCCTTCCGTCAACTCAGTGTCTGTTCCGCTGCTGCTGTCGCTGCCCACCTGGTTCTCTTCCTCCGTCAGGTGACCGGGACACATCTGACCAGCAGTTGGGCTTGGGCCTCTCTCCTGCAGGATGGTCTTGTGCTGTGGATCATAAATATAAGAAAAATCTTCTAAACCTTGCGCCTGTCCCACTGTAACGCCGTTAGTGCCCTCCACGCCCATTCCCGCCCATTACCACTAATCACAAGACGCCTTGAGCCACTAGGAAGACTTGCACTTCCTCAGTGCGTGCAATATACAGTATACACCGCCAGTCCACACTCATATCGTCTCCCGCCCTCCTGCCACCCCCAAGCTCAGATGGCTCGTGCCGGCCAACATTTGGCGTCATATACACACACGCAAGCAATACCAACCATGAATACCAAGTTTTACTGAATATTACCAACGATAAATAGGTGAACACACAACCAGATAAAATTTGACTAACCTAAAACAAACAGCGGAAAATAGCTTTCTGATTTCTGAGTAGTTTTTCCCCTGCAGATATCGCCGCCCGCCAAACAGGGAGATGACCGCCACTCACCGATACTATTCCTAAAGTTGTTGTTTATTTAACGCGGACAAACAAGGCGGATCAGAAAGATTATGAGAGGGTGGACAGCGCGGCAGTTGTCACCCCACACACACTCGACATGACCCCTACAGGCTAGCGGCGGTTGGCTTCGTTAGGTCACATTCTGATGAGTGAATTATTAGTAGGGCGTATCACCTGCTCATTATCGATACAAACACTACCGCCAATACACCTACATCACCCCATCACCACTAATACTCTAGGAGACATCTACACCCCTAACACCCCGGCCCGCCCCCGCCTTCACATTACTAATTTCTCCCTCCTAATCCTCATAGATAGACGGGCGCTTCTTTCCATCAACCTGCACTCGTATCTGGACGTAACTGACAGTCTGGTGATGTACACGGGCCGTTTTCCATCATTACCATCTCCTGGCATATCACAACTTCGGGACAATGGTTATCGCAGGCACCTTTAGCTCAAGCAGCGACATCCTGCCCTTTCTCTCTCTCTCTCTCTCTCTCTCTCTCTCTCTCTCTCTCTCTCTCTCTCTCTCTCTCATCGCTTTTCTATCTATCCCTCTCCCTCTCCTGGCCTCGTTCCTGCGGGTATCAGAGCAAGGTATGGTGTGTGCGTGGTGGCAATGCCTTCACCACACCCCTTAGCATCACCCTCACTACCACCACCACTACCACCTCCCACTGTATTTCTCGCCCCCTTGCAATCGTCGCCCCTAAAGCAGCCCCTTCCATAAACCATAAAAAGCCCGTGTCCTCGCCGCCGCCAGGACCGCCTCGCGCTGCCATCACCGCCTCCACCACCTCATCCATTAAAGAAGCAAAATTTTTACTCAGAGCAGAGTCTTGTGCCACAATATTTCATTAGCACTTTACGTTTCGTTCAGAACTTTCCACCAGTGACTGCCTGGTCAGAAGCACACTGCCCTCCCCCTCTCCCCCTTCAACCTTTTCCTTTTCCCTACTTGCCCTTTCCTCTCTCTCCTTCTCCCCCCTTACGACTCTACTGCCAACTCCCCCTTCTCTCCCATCCCGGTTCTCTCCCAGTCGCCTGCATACAAACACGCGCACAAAGCAATCCGAAAATGTCCCGAGTTTTTTGCCTCGTGAGCCATTACATCATTAGAAATCAAATCATTCACGGAGGTTTACGCCCCGGGCCGGCGGCGTGTTTACCGATATAAATTTACACGTCTGCATCCCGAATGGATGTGCGTGTATAACGGCAGACTAGATTTGCGTATCATACGAGAATTTCAACTGCTGCGCTGAAGACGATATACGCCGCACGGCCATCAATAATAATGATTTAACATTCGCTTGTATTTTGAGCTCCTCGTGCATTAGGAAATATTCTGTGCCAATTAAGAAATACTTGTATTAATTAGCACAAGAAGGCAGGCACTTGAACAGGGAGGTAATTAAATAGAGGAGACACATGTCATACTTGCTCTGTATAAACATAAACACCAGAGAATGTGTGATCTAAATATAGCTATGATTATGCCTTTCACGTATTGACTTGTCCTCTATTTTCAAAGGTAACGGTAATGAAAGCAGAGTTTCACTTCTACAGGGAAAAGAAAAATAAGTATAATGGCGTAGATTTACCATCATAACTGGTATATCAATTAAAAACAAAAACAAAAGACTTCTTTTAATTCGTCT
>NC_059293.1:14763794-14773794 GCF_017591435.1 Portunus trituberculatus
TATTCCCGCGTTTTGCAATATATTCCACAAAACGTGAACCTTAAATATTAAAAAATCACCTTCAAAGAGGAAAAAATACATAAAATTATTGAAAAACTAATGCTAAGCTTTTTCAAATTATAATAGATTAAGATACATGTATTTGGATTAATCAGCTAATTTATCGTCGGAAATATAGGAAGCATAGGATATTAAGAAGGCTTGTGAGGCGCGATATACACAGGAGGCGCTGGGAAGGCAAGACGCGGCAGGGTGAGGCCGGGGCGCAAGGAAGGCAGGTCCGGCTAGACTTTTTAAGCATTAAGGAGATTAAACTACAGCTCGCCGGTGTGATTACTTGCCATCAGCCTCGCTCTCACGGCCCAGATTAAGTTGGGCCGGGCGGCGGGCCTCCGGAGCGTCACGAGAACACTGAACCGGCGGAAAATTGGAATCCCGGAATGAAGATAAACACTGTAGAAATTAGACTAAGAAGAGAGCTTTGTGTCAAGAAGATTTTCTCTGCATTCATTTAAATTAACGCGGTAAATATAGGTGCCGGGATTTTTAGCTCTGGCCTGAATGATACTTGCCAGCCGTTCATTTACTCCATTGAAAAAATTGCAACAAAAATCAAGGAGCTAATCGAGCGGAGTCTGGTCATGAGGTCGTGCCTGGCCATTGCACCCCGCCACCCCGCCTACCTGCCTGCCGTGCCCCGTGCCTTCCTGCAGCCCTCCGCACCTCCGCCCCGTGAACGCCGGTGTCCCGTTGCCCCCGCCTCCTGCCCCTCAGTATTTCACGGTGCCGGGGAACTTTTGTCTCTCACCCAGAAAACAAAACTTTGAAAAAAGGGGAAAAAACTAATCTACTCTGGCATAGCAGAGGCAGAGGTGGCGGCGGCGGCGGGACGGTGGCAGCGGGAAAGGCCACAGCAAATTACAAACACGATATTTTGAAGCGATCGCGGCCGACACTTGCTGGACTGAGAGGAGGAAGAGGAGGGAGGAGGAAAAAAATGAATAAGTTTGTTCCTACATGGTGACTAACCTTGAAGTAGGCAACATTATTATTCCGTCCAGCCAGTCATATGTCGCCGCCTCTTAAAGCCGACGCTCCAAAGCTTACCTGGAAAAGAGAAAAAAAATTGTAAATGCTGCTTTTCTTTCTTTTACTCCTATTGTTTTTGCTAATACGCATGCAATTTGTCCTTCATTATGCAGGAACGCTATGAAAATGTCCTTGATGCTGTCAGGGAAAGATGTAAGTGCAGTTGTGGATGTTGAATGATTTGCGGCTTAATGCGGGAAGAAAGATGCGCCCAAAAAGTGCTAAGGTCATGTACCGAGTATTGGAGGTGAACTTTTTTTTTTTTTTATCACATTCTTTCCTTTGTAATACTTTGTTTGCCTGCTTGCTCGTGTGTGTGTGTGTGTGTGTGTGTGTGTGTGTGTGTGTGTGTGTGTGTGTGTGTGTGTGTGTGTGTGTGTGTGTGTGTGTGTACCATCCACTCTGCCAGTGTATATGTCTGTCTGCTTGTTCGTGTGTCTACGCCTCCCTGCTTATCTGTCACAAAACAAGCCGTACAAAACGCCGCTCCATCAATACCATGTTCGCCCATTAGTCTGCCCATCACATATTAATTTTAGGGGGAGGGACAAATTTTCACTTCCAAATGCACTACCGTTGAAAATAACACGGGGCCTTACACTACCAAGATCACTCGTGTCACTGCACCCTCACCCCTCTACACGGCCGCCCATCACCGCGACGCTTATGAGGGAATACATTGAACATGGATACAAGCACGTGAGGGAATAAGATGACCAGAAAAGAAAAACAGCAATAGTAACGCCGAGGTGATAGCGAATTTCGGATCAGAATTAGTTTGCATCTACTTCATTACACATTTTTCTAGTAAGAAGATTACGGCGGAGCGAGCAACGATACGGCGATAGTGACACTGGATTAAGAAAGGCTAGGGTCGGTTGTTGCTGCTGCTGCTGCTGCTTCTGCCTTCCTCTCGGTGCCTCTCTCCCTTCTTTCACTCCATCAGCAAGTCCTTTCCTTCCCTCTCTTCTCTCTTCTCACTCTTAAAGGCTCTACACAAGCTTCTCACGTCTTCTAACGCCTTTCCTTACCCTCCTCACCCAAGCAAGGCCCGCCTCGCCCGCCGTCTCCAGGCCACGCCCTCCCGCCGCTACTGTTACTGCGGAGCTTGGAAGTGCCGAGCCACGGGGAGCGACCCACGTGCGAAATAGCAACGACTCTGCGTGTTTTTATGCTTAACGTGTCTTGATGGGAATGGAAAGTATACGTGGAGAAATAAATATATGATGAATGAAAAATGGTTTCGGTTAGTATCTCTCTCTCTCTCTCTCTCTCTCTCTCTCTCTCTCTCTCTCTCTCTCTCTCTCTCTCTGACTTTTTATCCTCTGCCGCCTTCATGCAACTACTGCCCATATTCCGGAAAGTTGCTCATGACATTATGCACTCATTGGAAGCAAGAGGCAAGCTCTGTGTGTGTGTGTGTGTGTGTGTGTGTGTGTGTGTGTGTGTGTGTGTGTGTGTGTGTGTGTGTGTGTGTGTGTGTGTGTGTGTGTGTGTGTGTGTGTGTGTGTGTGTGTGTGTGTGTGTGTGTGTGTGTGTAGAAAGTGTAGAAAAAGTATCTGAAGATATGTGAATTTTGTTTGCATTATTCTTAAATTAAATAGTGGATTTCATCAACTTAAAAAGGAAGAAAAAGAGACAGAGGAGGAGGAGGAAAAAGAGGAGGGCAGTGGAGGACATGAGAACAATCTGCTATAAAGCTTTTCCATTTTCATTTACATATATGTTTTACTGTTATTCTTTTAAATCAATTTTGCCAAGTACCGCGCCATAAAAACTTGCTTAACCTAACCATGAATCACAATACTGGTGGTGCCTGAGGAGGTCACTACAGCGTCTTAACTTATCAGAAAAGAAGGCAAAAATATTGGTTTTTCCACTAGTGACAGAAAGGGGAGACAACTCTCTCTCTCTCTCTCTCTCTCTCTCTCTCTCTCTCTCTCTCTCTCTCTCTCTCTCAAGCCTCGGGCACCCCTCCACAGATCTTCAACCGCAAAATAAACTTTTTCTTCCTCAAAGACGACCAAGGATCTTGAAAGATATTTCCTCTCTCTTCGTGCTTCTTTCTTTTGTGCATTTGATAGCCAAGATTGACTATATACGCTTATATATATATATATATATATATATATATATATATATATATATATATATATATATATATATATATATATATATATATATATATATATATATATATATATATATATATATATATATATATATATATGTGTGTGTGTGTATATATATATATATATATATATATATATATATATATATATATATATATATATATATATATATGTGTGTGTGTGTGTGTGTGTGTGTGTGTGTGTGTGTGTGTGTGTGTGTGTGTGTGTGTGTGTGTGTGTGTGTGTGTGTGTGTGTGTAGTTTCGGGAATAATTTTATGCACATATTAACGGTTTCACCAAAATATAACAGATACTGATGCCATGCCAAGACGCGTTATTCTGATGTCATGCCTTGGACCACACTCTGGCACCACAATCCTGGAACCTTAACTGTGGTAAACTTCCACTTCCCAGTGCTGGGCCAAGGCCGCGCAGGCAGGTACTAGTGCGACACTCCATGGGCAGGGAACTGGTATCACGGAGACGTAAGTTGTGGCACGCAGCTCCGGACATCAGGGTAGTTGTGCTTGCTTCCTGAAATACGTGTTATTGTAATCTCTGTTCAATGTCCAGAACAGGTTGTTACAAGGGATCTTGGCCAGACAGGCAGGTTCTTATTCTGGAGCCTTGAAAGACCGGTACCCAGAATCTGACCTCGACACACTGGTTTTTGTACCCTGCAACAGGGTCATGGAAGGGGAATATCTGTGCATGGCACCTGACAGCCCTTCCTGTCCCCAACACATAAACGAGAAGTCTTGAGCCAGTCTCTGACGGAATCCTTCTTCTGTCTGACACCCAAGAAACAAATTCTTGAGACAATCTCGACGGGCAGATTCTTGTGCTTGGCAACCATTAGGCTGTGCTTGTCCAAATAATGTTTTTCTTTTGACAGACAATACTAGAGGAAAGGTTGCTTCAGGCAGACACTCGTCCCTTTCCCCGTCCAGACTTATATTAGTGCCATGGTGTCCTGCGTCACACGGCTATTGATGTCCTCTCGCCGTCAGGAGAATAGAAAATTTTGTGATCCCTCCTGACGAAGGGATCACTGATTTTCGCTCTATCTGTCTGGCGTAGTTTTAGTGCCATGTAGTTCACCAGCAGACAAACCGGAAAAGACCTGAGGACCCCTCAGGCCCCTGCGGTACCCCGGCGTCCCGCTTGCCGCGCGCCTCACCCGCCTCAAAGCACAGCCCACACTGGCCCAGCGGAGACCCGCCCAACCGTCGTCCAAAGAATCCTCACGCACACAGCAGCTGCATCTTGGGCTTGCTGGGGCGCAATGCAGCCGTTACTTCCTAAATTGATGATCCTCGTTCTTGTAGCAGCTTGAGTCCAGCTGCTTAACACCCAAAACAGGAAATTATAAAAACCGCGAGCATCTGTGCAAAGCCTCTAAAGGGAGAACACATGAACATCTGGATAAGCTTTTGAAATGCTAAGCAAGCAATGCAAGTTAAAAATGAATACAAACATGGTTAAATCTATGTTTTTCATTCTACAACAATACTGAGGCATTACACCAACAATACAATGATTTTCTCACTTAAACAGAATAAACAGAACAAGCCAAAAGGTTAACTTTCTAAATAAAGTAAGTTTACAACGCACAAAAACCAACAAACTTACCTTAACACATTTTTAATTCACTGCAAACAGTGTAAGTGTTATTCCTCATTTGATTTTCCCTCAATAACCTGCAAGCGTAACTCATCTGCATATCGTAAATGACCATTAGGAGGCTAATTAATACACAGCACGTTGCCGCCGCACTGAAAGAAGCGCAATAAATGGAATCAACAATAAAAATCACAAGTTTTGGGAGAGAGCGAGGCAGCGGGTGGCGGGCCGGCGGCAGCAGGCCTGCAGGGTCGCCGCGCCGCCCGGAGGCCCGCCACCACATCTCCACTATGGCACTCGATGGGCGGCTCCACTAACACCACACACCCTCGTCATGGCATCATTAACAATAACTAATTAATAATGCTTCATATTATGTAAAAGAATCCCGACTTATATTATTTGCCTTAAACAAACACCAAAACTCTACGGGTGTGACAGAGGGCGACGACAAGTGTCGATTTTAAGACCATCGGCACAGGGCAGGGCTAAGACACTGATGGTTCTCACGGCGTCCAAGCGAAGGCAGACCTGTCGTGCAGGTGGCGGTGGGAAAGGGGCGGTGGACGGGGGGCGGGGGCCACATGCACCGGCCCCCCGATATAAAGTTAACTTGTGATATCAAGCAACCCGTGGGTACCAGCACAGGCCCGCTGGCCAATCACTGGGGGGCATTAAACTCCATAAGTAAATAGTAATTACTCATTTACACACTCAGACAGCAAGGTTCATGCACACTTAAGCCAATGAAAGCAAAATATCATACGTGGATATTATAATGACCCCAATATAAATATCCTAAATTAGTAGGTGGAACCACGGCGGGGCACGTCAAGCAGGGTGGGGGGAATCTGAGGGAGAGAGGTATTGTGGGGGGCAGGGAAAAACTTCATACCCAAAAATGTGGTTCTGGACTCTTTCTCCCCAACATAGCGACATTCTTGCTCTAGGGTATGCTGAGGTCACTTGTGCTCCTCCGTGAAGTGTTTGGCGCAGGGAATGATTAGTGGCGCCGCGACACACGCTAATGACGTGATGAAGCTGAACAACTCACGGTAAGGGGGAAAAACCGGATATTTCTGTGTATAAGAATGAAGTGAGTGAGAAAAGTTAATGTTGCGTCAAAATTTCTGGTTATTATAATGGCGAAAGTTCAAGGTCATGGAGAAATTGCTTTTATTGTAATTTTCACGAATATATATATATATATATATATATATATATATATATATATATATATATATATATATATATATATATATATATATATTACAGGCACGAAGTTGCAAAACTATTCATAACACAAATGCATAATTTTCCTCATTATATCTAATAATAAGAATTTAGCGCATTTGTAAATCGCAACATAAAAAAAACCTTGATTATTCGTTGCCATCAAATAATCTTAAATACTCGTGTAGTGAAGGCAATGAAGAGCAGCATTATGAACACAACTTCATGCAAGCTACAGGTTTCAGCATTCTTATTGGATTTCTTTTTTCTTTCAGATATAACGTAAAGTCGCTCAAGTATGGTACTTTTTGGGTCATAGTTCTTCAATTATAACTGAGCGTTATTTGTGAGCAACGTAACTCTTTGTGTGTGTGTGTGTGTGTGTGTGTGTGTGTGTGTGTGTGTGTGTGTGTGTGTGTGTGTGTGTGTGTGTGTGTGTGTACAATAATAATAATAATAATAATAATAATAATAATAATAATAATAATAATAATAATAATAATAATAGTAAAAACAATAATAATGGCTCGCACCATGTTATGAACCGTGTTGTGTGTGTGTGTGTGTGTGTGTGTGTGTGTGTGTGTGTGTGTGTGTGTGTGTGTGTGTGTGTGTGTGTGCAATAATAATAATAATAATAATAATAATAATAATAATAATAATAATAATAATAATAATAATGATATTATTAATAATTATAATGGCTCGCACCATGTTGTAAACCGTGCTGAGTGTGTGTGTGTGTGTGTGTGTGTGTGTGTGTGTGTGTGTGTGTGTGTGTGTGTGTGTGTGTGTGTGTGTGTGTGTGTGCACGCACAAACACACACACACACACACACACACACACACACACACACACACACACACACACACACACACACACACACACACACACATTTTTGCGTCGCAGCGGGCGTATCGACGTGATAACCACCAGTTAATTCGAAGACAAAGTAAAAACGAACTAAAAAAAAATACACGAAACGAAGGCAAATCTTGAAGTAGCCGTGGAAAATTTGAACAGCACAATCAATGCAAACATGAGTGACAAATTTAGGAAACGAGAAAATTAGCGGCGTGGAGCAGGCGGGGTAGCGGGGACCCGGCGAGCTGTCAGAGCCCGCTGCGCCACCGCCTGTCACCACCGCTATGCTTGAAGGAGTCAAATTTACGTGGCCTGTCCTGTGCTCACCAAAATTTCAGTGAGCAATAAGTCAGAAAGCACAATTATAAGTCACGCACCGTACACGTTCTTGGCTCATCCCTTGCCCTCCACTGCACGCCATTACTACGAAAGAAATGAGACAAAACCTGGCGCAATAATACCCTCCCCTTTTCGTGAAAATAAAAATACGCCTAAGCAGATTAATATTTAGTTAAATGTCACACTTAGTTTTTTTTTAATAGTTCAGGGAGTTATGAAAATCAAGCAAGATATTTTGAGTCTTAGAAAAAATCATCAAGGAATTTAACACATACACAAAAAAAAAAATAATGGTTTATTTTTTTTTCGCAATACATCTAAAGAAAGCAATAAGACGAGACGATATTCTCCTCAATACACAGCGACAGAAAAATCACACACATTAGCACGAAACTTCCCCAAAAAAATCGAGTAATTTACCAAACTTACGAAAAATCGAGTAATTTACACTGAACACGAAAATAGCATCTCTTTTCCACAGTACATCCTGAAGAGCAACGAGACGAGATGAGACGAGACAAGGCGTTATAAAAGCCACACACATTATCATGAAACATTCCCCTTGAAAAAGGAACACTTAACCGCACACACGAAAATAGAATAAAACACTGAATACAAAAATAGCATCTTTTTTCCTCAATACATCCTGAAGAGCAAGGAGACGAGACGAGACGAGAGGAGAGGAGAGGAGACGAGACGAGCACATATATACACGCAGGAGATAACGCCGCAGCTTCCCAGAGCTTGGCAGACCGTTAACCCAGGATGCGAGAGCAGCTATCAAGCCCCACGACCGTCTGAGGCCCGCTTCTGAGACATCACAGCGGCGCGGCGCCCTCCTCTATTCCCCGTGATGTCGCTGGGCTGCCCGGCACTCTCATAATTCCCGACACCCGCGCCAAAAGTTATCGGGATTTAGAGTTAGTCTGGCGATGTTTTAGGAGAATGAATGGTGTTTTATGCTTTGTTTATATTCGAAGCTTTAAAGCGCTTGCAGAGAACGAGACAGCTGCCCTGGATAACGTGAGTCTCTCTCTCTCTCTCTCTCTCTCTCTCTCTCTCTCTCTCTCTCTCTCTCTGTGTGTGTGTGTGTGTGTGTGTGTGTGTGTGTGTGTGTGTGTGTGTGTGTGTGTGTGTGTGTGTGTGTGTGTTTTGCAGTGCATGGAAACAGGTTATTTCAGTCATGTAACTGTGTTTATTTGTGTGCGTATGTATGTATGTGCACAAACGAAACTGTGTGTGTGTATGTGTATGTGTGGATGTGCTATGAATAAAACGCTTGAGTGTTTGTGCTTCCCTGTATTGCGCAGTTGCCCTACATACACACACATACATTAATAAAATTCCAAAACATTTCTTACTGTTTTCATTTATAACCTACAAGTCACTAATTATAGATCCCCACCCTATCATCCAAATCAATAAATTTATCTGTTATTTTTTCATCACTATACCAAACCATGAATAGAATACACAGCAATTCCTGGAAGATCACGGTGTATGTGTAAGCGTGTACCTAAAAGTATGTATGTACACACAGACTGAAAATAGGTACATGTATAAATGAATATTCAAGCTGTGTGTGTTGGGAGATGGGTAGGTGTGTGAGTAAGTGTGAGTAGGTGTAGGTGTGTGTGCATATGTTTAAGTGTTTGTCGAAAAAGTTTCCCGCATATAAAGTCACAATATAGTTCCTTTATTGCTATTGTGTTGTGTGTCTGGACTCCTTCCAAAGTTCACGGGTTGCCCTAACGCAGCGCCCCGAGTATTCACGACCTCCATAAGCCGCGGCAATGAAACTCCTCCTCCACCTTAATTAGGACATGCAAGTATACCACACTAATCTATTCACTTATCTATCCAGTATACATCTCTACAAGTTTGCGTACCTATTCAACCTCTTTCCCACGCCTATCTAAGAGCGATCTGGGTTTTATATATTATCCAAAAATACTAGAAGGAAAATAAATTCATATATAAAAGCAGGGCATATTTTCGCTGCAAGATGTCTTGATATATACAACAAAAATTTGGCGTCCTAGTTTCATTACTATATTAAGCTTGGTTTGTGATTTTATACTTATTAGTGTGTGTGTGTGTGTGTGTGTGTGTGTGTGTGTGTGTGTGTGTGTGTGTGTGTGTGTGTGTGTGTGTGTGTGTGTGTGTGTGTGTGTGTGTGTGTGTGTGTGTGTGTGTGTGTGAAAACTACAAAAAAATTATCCTGAAACAATATTTTTCTCGTAATGAGCAACTGAAAATAACCATCTGATCACAAAAAAAAAGAAGATAAACTTAACGGCTAAATCGATAAACCAACAATAACCTCAACAAACCAAACACCTTAAATCACAAGCCACATAAGAACACTCAGCTGATTCGCCTCTCCAACATACAACAACACTAAGTACTGACGCAAGAACACACAAACCCTCATCCCGGTGTCTTGGGTTCGCGTCTAGGCGGCTTAGAGGACAGAGACAACAGTAGCACAGGAAAGGAGTCCCAAGGAAGCAGCGGACCATCATTCAAGGCTTTCAAGGTTATGCATTCACAACACAACACTACCCATACCACACCATACTAAGTCTCTCTACTGTGTCTATTACTAGAAAATATCTGAACTCAATGATAATCCTGTATAGTATATCATCTAAAATTATTCCTAGCTATAAAATTATTTGCAGTAGAACTAATAACCACACAATCATCTAGGTCAAT
>NC_059293.1:14778794-14781294 GCF_017591435.1 Portunus trituberculatus
ATATATATATATATATATATATATATATATTTGAATAATAAATTAATCAAATAAATAATAAACATATAAATAGATAAACAGATAAACAAAAAACATACGTTTATCGATTTGCTTACTCATTAATTAGTAACTCAATCAATTAATCAATTAATTTAGTTCACTAGTGTACGTCAGTTAACCATCTCTACATTTGCATCCTGCAGTGGGTGCAGGAGACAGCCAAGCAGGACAGTCGCGATGCTGTGTCGTTGGCGCGCCGCTCACAGCTGTAAGTACCGGCACTGAGATAGCTCCCTACATGCATACACTGATGAATGCACCCTTTACATGTGCAAGAAGTGTAAGAAACGCAACTGGTCAAGCCAGCGTCGTCGGCAAGGTGAGCGACTGACCACCAGTTCCTGCCCAATGCACGCTGCCTTCCCCCCCATCACGGCTCCCGCTACCCACGACAACCCTCAATTCACTTTGTATTTACTCCTCACCTTCCACAAGGGTCCCCCGCACCTCCCAGCTTGCCACCGACCGCCTCTACAGCCACAAAAGCACGTACAGCTCCCCCACTCCCCTCGGTCTCCGCCTAAGAGCTTCGTCAGAGAAAACATTTGATCTACATCTACCGCCTGCGCTGCCTCTCCTCCCTTCTGGGTTGGAAACTCGACTCTGCTTCCTATTTCTTGGTCCCCGGACGTCCCCCCCTTCCTCGTGCACCGCTGACGTTGGCAAAGACTTTCCCTGGTATGCTCAAAAGGGTGATGGCGTCCCCCCTCTGGTTGTGCATTTCCCTTTTTTGCCTGTGCCTTTATACAAGAGATTTATTCGACTGCTTCCCCAGGCTCGGGCGATGCCTGCATCCTCTCCGCCACCTCATGCATTGATCCACACCCTCACTCTCACGTGGTCCCACACCAGCATATCCTCTTTATTTTTTGCCATTCATCTCGTTAATGGACTGCATTTTCTGGCAGCCAAGCATAATTATTATCAGATGCAAAATGAATACAGTGATAAAAGAAGTTAGTAAAGCTTTGGTGCGTCGCAGAGTGTACGGAGCTTGTGCGTACATGTAGAGCCAGCGAAAAAGTAGGTAACGGAAACTGTGTGTGTGTGTGTGTGTGTGTGTGTGTGTGTGTGTGTGTGTGTGTGTGTGTGTGTGTGTGTGTGTGTGTGTGTGTGTGTGTGTGTTTGTGGAGTCACCATCCCCTAAGTACGTAGACAATACTACACTCAATGTACAGTTAAGCAACCCGTTACTATGGTGCTACACCCTCGCCGTGTTCCTGTGCCAAGTACCGCACTACTTGTCCCAGTGTGTTACATCAGCCCCCTCAGGCTAAAACTTGCTACATGTTTTCCCCAAAGTTGTACAGAGAGGAAATATCCACCCATTCCTTTACTACTAGTGGTGCATTAATATTCAGGTGTTTATTTACCCAGAGAGTTAATGAATTTATTTTGACGCCAATGCACGCACTCGTTTCCCTGACAAGCAAAAGCGGGTTAGCAAAACTATCGCAGCGGGTAAGAAAGCAAGCGGCGAGAGAAGCAGCGGGTGGCCGTGGCGTCACGAAGGAGAGCGAACAATAAGTATAATTAAATGAAATAGGAAGAGGCGCAGCTGTACTTGACGTCGGTGCGGCCCCACCAGGCGTGTACAGGACGGCGGAAATTTAGCAGGTAATTACTCGAATTAATTTTGGAGGAGAGGTTCTGAAATTCTGAATAAACTATGTTAATACGGCCACACACACGAAGGTCGGAGCAGGCGAGTGCTGAGGGCAAGACAGCGTGCCGGTTAACGTGGCAGCGGTGAAGGCAGCAGTGCCACGACGCGGGATAAAACCTCCGGAACCCGGCAGTGTAGGACGGAACTCACTGCCTGGCTCCTGGCTCACTCAGCATTGCCAGGCCTCTCGCTCACTATACTCCTCGTGCTGCTGTAGATTAGAAGGAACATTTAATCTTACTTCATCTAATACATTGTCTTGGTTTATATTAGAAGAAACGTGTAGATCCCAACTCAACAAACACCACTTCTCTCTCTGTATTAAAAGAAGCATGAGCATCACTCCTCATACTTTTTTTTGGGTAATTAGACAATTTATAATCCACTGAAAAAAAAAATCACAAGTATAGAGACAACTTAGAGTCCAGGGAAGAAACAGAGAAATTATTCTAAGTCAAAGAAGTGTGTGTGTGTGTGTGTGTGTGTGTGTGTGTGTGTGTGTGTGTGTGTGTGTGTGTGTGTGTGTGTGTGTGTGTGTGTGTGTGTGTGTGTGTGTGTGTGTGTGTGTGTGTGTGTGTGTGTGTGTATGTGGAGGCCAGCAGCAGGAGGGCGTGTGGTTCAAGATGCACTAATACTTCCAAGCTGCTTATTTTCAATAATTAATCTTTTA
This sequence comes from Portunus trituberculatus, assembly GCF_017591435.1. NCBI lineage: Eukaryota > Metazoa > Arthropoda > Malacostraca > Decapoda > Portunidae > Portunus > Portunus trituberculatus. The sequence goes on from NC_059293.1 coordinate 14,781,191, forward strand.
TTTGTTAAACATAGGAGGAGGAGGAGGAGGAGGAGGAGGAGGAGGAGGAGGAGGAGGAGGAGGAGGAGGAGGAGGAGGAGGAGGAGGAGGAGGACAACAATAGC
>NC_059293.1:14788794-14843794 GCF_017591435.1 Portunus trituberculatus
GGTCTCTCTTATCACTAGCGTAGACCATGAATAAACTCATACGCAACACACAGAATAAAGAAAAAAAAACTATATAAAGATACACATCAAACCCATCTAAATAGCACGTACTGTGTGTGTGTGTGTGTGTGTGTGTGTGTGTGTGTGTGTGTGTGTGTGTGTGTGTGTGTGTGTGTACCATTCCCTCACTCCCTTATCAGCAGTGCAGACCATGAATACACACATACACCTAGACAAACAACCCTTCTTTCTTTGGCGTAATATACAATTCCGCGCCTCTGCTGCTGCCTCATCAGGACAATCTCTCCCTCGTGCATACACATCGTGACCCGACACAGCCAAATCCCGGTTGTTAAACAGTCTAGTTTAATTAGCACACGGAAGTGAGGATGTGACCTGTCCGGAGTAATTAGATTAATTTGACATTCATTAGGAGAGATTATTTCCATACAACCCTGGGATACCTGAAGCGGTGGCAGCGGGTACATACGCGCCTCTACGTAGAACCAGAAGGGAGGACCAGCAGAGACAGAGAAAGAGGAGGAAGGAGGAGTCTGAGTACTAACACGGGAGGTCCTAGTTGTGGGTTCTGTGACCTTGAGGGACTGGGAATGAAGGAGTGTATGGGAGAGTTTTACATGTTGCAACTTATGGATTATGGGGTTAAGATGAGAACATGGAGGGATTCTGTGACCTTGAGGGACTGGGATTGAAACATTATATAGAACACTGTTAGACTTTGTGGTTTATGGATTCTGTGCACGTGAGAACACGAAGACTGCGGACTATGATTTAAAATTTGCAGGGATGTAAGAAAAACGTGAAAAACATTCCACGTCGTGGCTTAGATACTCCATAAATTCAAGAAGGAAGTGACGAATATTGCAAGTTGTGACTTACGAAATTACAAGAGCATTGACTATTAAAGCTTAAGAATTCCATGGAAAAGAGGAAATCATGAAGAATATTGACTTACAGCTAAAGAAAATCCAGGAAAGGAGGCGGAAAGATTACAACTGGCTTAAAGATACGTAAAGAAAAAGAATATTGCAAGTGACTTCAAAACTCCAGAGACACGATGAGAAAAGAACATTGGCAAGAGCTTAAGGGAGCGGAAAAAGACGATTGCGAGTGGGTGACGCATTCTAGCAGTGTGAGTGAGGTCGAGGAAATATATATAAACCTATTTGTCGGTCTGGATCAGGGGAAAGCGTCTGGTGTGCTCCAACGAAGATAACGCGAGACCACAGCTAAAACTTTCCGACGGGCACTCCAGGACGCCATGACTGATGCTTAACCTTTCCTAGCGAGACTCAAATTGAAATATAAAGCAACGTTTTTCAGCCCTATTTTCTTTTTCTCCCTCTCCCTCACGCTCCCCCTTTCTTGTCACACATCTTGGCGATCTTGGGAGAAAATAATGAAGCGAGAAATAAAAGAGTGAATCCCCCAAAGCAAGCTGTTGGACGAGGAAAAAGTTGAAGGCTAAACAAATAGAGGAGAATAGGATTTAGAGACTCTCCTCCCCACCAACCCAACCCATCCCAACCAACCTTCCCACTCAGGCGATATTGTGCACCGCAGGAAGCAGACTTGACCAATAACCTCGAGTCTCGTTCATCTTCAGTGCGGCCAATAACGAAGGGAGGAGGAGGAGGAGGAGGAGGAGGAGGAGAAGGAGGAGGAGTCTATACCAGGCCTCTGTTTTTAATTATCATGATGAATCTCTATCTGGAGAAAAAATGTGGTATGACTTTAATATAGACAATATACACATTATTCTATTAGGGAAGCAGTAATTCTGTACAAATGTTCCGTTTTTACTCATAATGAATCTATTTGGAGGAAGAGTATTGTATATTCGTAACTTTCATATAGAGGACACATCATGTTCATTATCTTAGAAGGGGAGGAGGAACAATGATTCTATACAAGGGTAATTGTTTTACTTATGATGAATCTCTGCTTCTAAAAAATGCAGTACAATGGCAATATGCTGGACACATCATGCACATTATCTCAGCGGGGTGGGGGAGAAACGACAATAATTCCACACACTGGTTTTACTTATTACAATCTCTGGAAAAAAAAAAGTAATATTATGAAGGATCTTAATTTTCACTTTAGCTTCACTGTACAGGAAGTTTTTTGAGACAATTATCCATTTGATTTTAGATTTTGACCTTTAAGTTGTCTCTTCTAGGGTGTGGCATCTCCAGTGGACATATTTTTACTAGTTCTTCCATCGCTCTTTGCCAGAAACTTTCATATATAGAAGATATATAAATTAATAAATAAATAAAGGCTAATGACAAGAGTAAAGGGATGAAGAATTCGTGTCTTTCATAATCAGACACCTATTTACTTGTTGTGTTAAATGTCTAAAAGGTACAAATGACATGTAACTTTGCTAAGCACTGTGCATTATCTTCAGTGTGGCTCACAACAACAAGGAGTGATAGGAGAGATGGCGTCTATATCTTGATGTTTTATTTTCCCTTATTCAATTATGATGCATTTGTACAGGTGAAAAATGTGATGTATCTTAATAATGAAGATTGCATTATCTTCAGCATAACTAATAATAGGAGAGAGAGAGAGAGAGAGAGAGAGAGAGAGAGAGAGAGAGAGAGAGAGAGAGAGAGAGAGAGAGAGAGAGAGAGAGAGAGAGAGAGAGAGAGAGAGAATCAGATGAACGATTCTATTTCATGTCATTTTGCTTTTTCTTAATTAATTATGATGCATCTCTACATCGGAGGAGAAAAGACTATACTGAAACTCTTTAATGAAGAACACTATATTGCATTAATGCAGCTAATAACAACAGAGAACGAATAACTCTTTATTCTGACACTCCTATCTTACTTGTGCAAGCATGACGCATCTCTATATAAAGACAAAAAATGTTCTATAACTTTATCATGAAAGACAAATTATCTTCAGCGCTCATTGTATGTATTTAATCATTTTGCTTTTGTATATTAACTCTTCCACTCTTACTCGACACATGGTTTCTTAATCACAAAGCACTCTGGAGCACACCTTTTAGTTCCCTAGACATCTCTAAATATGACACTAGATATGCAATGGAAAATACTCTTTTAATCTCTTTCTCTTTCTTCTGAGAGTTGTGAAAGCATCTCTACAGTGCCTTAAGTGTTGTACAGTTTTGCACTCAAAAGGCTAAATGATGAATCTCTACACTGGGGCAAAAATTATTAATACAACTGTATTATGGGGACATTATGCTGATGTGCTGCGGGCTGTGATTTGAGGGTGTGTGAGAGGAAACAACTGCGGTGTACCTCCACGGCCGCACATCACAGGTCAGCCCGCTATGGAGGAAAATTTCATCAAAGCAATACAGAGATTTCCCGCGGGTCAAAAGGGCACAGGACCATTAAATATCAGTCACATTCCAAATGCTGGCCGGATCACACGACTCGGCAGAGCGTTGTAAATATCAAGAAGGCCATTCCGGCGTCTAATCATCTCGTGGTGGAACCTAAACACGCCCCCAACGACACACACCGACAATATGCTCTATGAATTACGTCATAAAGGAGGCAAAAATTTCCCGAAAAATGGGAACATCACGGCAGCCACAGACATAAATTTCTCTAATGAAAAACATAAATTTGATGCAACTGGAGCTGTGCAGTGCGGCCACCTACTATCTGCACGCAGTTTATGTTTTATAGACGTCACCGGCTGGGAAGAGAACTCGAGGCTGTCAAAAAGAACGAAAAAAACAATAACTGCAGGTCTTATTTTCGTATCAAACGCTGTGTTAAAAACTCAAACATAAGGTAAAAATTATTTCTAAATTCTTACTGTGCTCTCAGTAAGAGAAATAAAAAAAAATACATGTCTTGTTTCCGTATCAGGATGAGATAAAGAATACTCGAACACTCTTAACTTACTGCCACTGAAAGAAAGAAAGAAAACTACAACTCATCACTTATATTCCACACTGAAAAGATCAAACATAATATAAAAAAGATTCTAACACTCTTACTATGCAAAAAGAGTGAAGGAAAAAGAAGAGAAAAACTACAACAAACTCCAATTTTCATATCACTTAAACTTCACAAAGCAAAAGCCAAAATGTAAGATAAACTAAAGAATACTCTGACACTCTTACTACGCTGCCATCAAGAGAGAGAGAGAGAGAGAGAGAGAGAGAGAGAGAGAGAGAGAGAGAGAGAGAGAGAGAGAGAGAGAGAGAGAGAGAGAGAGAGAACGAAAAAACAAAATACAAACTCTGATTTTCTCATCACTTTAAAACACTAAGAAATAAGCAGACTAGTAAAAAGAACATTCCAACACTATTAGAGAAGAGAAAGAAAAACTAGCATCACTAATTTTCCCATCACTTAAAAACACAGCAAAGAAATAAACAAAGTATTAAAAAAAAAAAAAGAACGTTCCGACACTATTACTTGAGTTGGTAGATAAAATAGTGTGGGTGTGAATTATGAGTGGACCGTTCGTAATGGTATCAGCCGGTGGTGACGCCTGGAACGGCTATTAATGCGAGCGTCGGGACAACACTTGCATATACCATCCCCCGCCTCAGCCGAACATTAATACATTACCTGGCTTATTGCGATCCTCGGCACAATAGTGGTAATGCGTCTGAACTATTCTATCAATCACATCAGGAGTCACTATCGTATTCTCATAGTATACAGAACATGTGTGTGTGTGTGTGTGTGTGTGTGTGTGTGTGTGTGTGTGTGTGTGTGTGTGTGTGTGTGTGTGTGTGTGTGTGTGTGTGTGTGTGTGTGTGTGTGTGTGTGTGTGTGTGAGTGTGCGCGCGTGCAGCAGCAAGGCATAGCTCTGATATTCCCACGACGGATAAGTCAGACTGGCACCTCGAGAATGTTGTAGAGGGGTAGGGCGAGAGGGAGAGAGGCAGGGAGGGTCAGGGTGAGGGAGGGAAGAGCAGGGAGGGGCCAGCCCATCACTCATCACGCATCATCTCCCTCCCCCCATCCCCTACCAATACACCCTCAGGCCCCCGCCACCCGAGCCCTCCCTGCATCCCAAACCGGTACCTATGCTGTATTTCAGGTTTATTTTAACTGTTCTCTAAGACTCCCTGGTGATTGAAATATTTAGAAAAACACCTTTAATCCTGTTAAGATTCTTGTACTTTTCCTTTTTTTTTCGGTAGTCACGAGACGAAGCAATAGAAAGCAATGGACAATTAAATCATACATCGCCGCGGTCGTCCCCCTCGGTTATGTGCAACTCAGATAAGCAGCAATTCAATTTCCCTTTTCTCTCTCTCTCCCTTCTACGGAAAAGGAGGAGGGCGTACCTGTGTCAGCGAGGAAAAGGATGGTGGTGTCTAGAATGATTACACGAGGCAATGATCTCTTACTTCAATATCAACGTGGACTTTCTGTTCTGAGTGCAACGCGGTGTTGTTATAAAGAAAGTCATGCAGTGTTCTCTTCTTCAACAACACTTTCAGAAAATGCTGAAAAAACAATAAATGAATATTCCACGGATCATGTTAAAAAAAATACTGATTTTTAAATGAACTATGCAAATGTTTCATGAATCGAGAAAACTATACATCAATTTCTTCCCTAAAAAAAAAAGACTAAAAAAATGCAGAAACAACATGAGAACACTACAAGTCTTCTGTACAAACGTTCAAAATATATTAGAAACGACACCAGATCCTCTTCCTTGACAAAGCTTTCACAAAAAGAAGGCAATACAATATAAGAAGACTTGAATGTCTCCGTACAAATGTGAACTGCATTTCAATCATCACCTCTTCAAAGCTTTACTAGACTTCCAGAAACAAAAATAAAAAGTACAAGAAGACTTTAACACCTCTAAACAAACGTGAGCTCCAATCAATCTATAAAAAAATAGTAATAATTAATACGCTTTGGGACTAGAACAAATTAAACCCAACCTTTTAACTCACTAGACAACACTGTTAAGAAAACTCCCAAGTTTTCATGTCTCATTAGAGTGCGGTAAGGTTCTTTGCGTATGCGAAGCAATCATGAAGTGCTGCCCGGGGACAAGATAAACAGCAGCACCAGCAGCGAGTGGCAAAGCTTCTTTCTGAGCCTCAAGCTGCAAGCTTCCACACTCCTATTGCATATCTTGTTTGATTGACTGCAGTTCTGTGTGTGTGTGTGTGTGTGTGTGTGTGTGTGTGTGTGTGTGTGTGTGTGTGTGTGTGTGTGTGTGTGTGTGTGTGTGTGTGTGTGTGAGCGTGCCTGTCATTACCGTGAGCGTGTGACTAATGAGTAATTCCCGGGGAGAGTCAAGCACCGAAATCTGGGGTTAGGTTAGCGTCCCTCATTTCAACTTTACTCACTGCATTATTAGGCGAGGCTCTCAGGGACTAAATATTAAATTAAACTTAATATACGACTGAATGCAGAAAAAATACGCACATAAAATCTAAACTAAAATCAATTGTATCTAAGAGAAGAACACGGATATCTTATATAAAGTTTTGAAATTACTGTACATCATGAAGCAAATAGTTATCTATCTATTTATCTCTCTATCTGTACCGAAAAGCTGTCGTATTTTAATATATCAATGATCTTGTTATATATTATACCATTTTGCAATTAGACAAGACATAAATGTTCAAAAGTGTAAATGTATCTACAATATCTAACTATGTACCTATCTATTTGTCTGTCTGTCTGTCTACCTGCCTATCTACCTCTCTATACATCACATTGTTTGAGAAGGGCGTGGCGTGGATCACAACCCCAGCAAGCTCCCTGATACAAGCGTAAGCAGAAGCCAGCCTCTGTATGCACGGCCACCGCACCGCCAACTCGCCGCACCCTGCTGCTTGCTGCCGGAGACAACGCTCCTCGGCGGCCAGTCTCGGCGGGGGGTGAGAAGCGCCGGCGACCGGGCGCCACGCACCCTCCCTGACAGCTTAGTGCTGACTGTAAAACTGTAATCAACTTGTAGCCTCAACTTGCCACGGAAAGGCTTCTGCTAACTCTGAGGGACTGGCTCTTAAATGACGTAATGCTAGTAATAATGATGATAATACTGGTAATAATAAAATAATAATAATAATAATAATAATAATAATAATAATAACAACAACCACAATAATAATAATATTAATAATAATAATAATAATAATAATAATAATAATAATAATAATAATAATAATAATAATAATAATAATATCAAAATCAGTAGCACCAGCAGCACAAGCAGCACCAGCAACAACAACAACGACAACAACAAAAATAAAAACAATGTACCAATTCGTGCAATCGTTTCTTCAATACATACACCTCCAAAATAATACAGCTAAGGAGATAACCCGAGCAAATAGCATATTTTTTTTTCTAGAAAGCAAAATAATAATAATGCGCAAGTGTTGCAACCTTACTTTAATATACTAATTAATCATTACGTACATAGTGTGTGTGTGTGTGTGTGTGTGTGTGTGTGTGTGTGTGTGTGTGTGTGTGTGTGTGTGTGTGTGTGTGTGTGTGTGTGTGTGTAAGAGACTGCTAATGCACACACTCACTAAGCACAACGAGGAAAACTCACAAGGTATCACAATCATAAATTTAATCGACCTCTTAGCAAAAAAAAAAAAAAAAAAAGGAAAAAAGAAAAAAAGGAACAAGAAAAAATCAAACAGCATAAATTTCCATTACTAAAGAGGCAAACAATGATCAAACACACCACACACCAAAAAAACACACACGCCTCTCTATTTATCTCATCCCAGACCCAAACAACCTCCACGTGGACGGGAAGAAAAAATAAGCGCAAAAAAAAAAAGATCCACCCCAAGACGACCTTTATTCAAGCGGCTGAATGGAATGGCCGGGAGTGTGGCGGGAAAAAAAGTGACGTGTGTGTGTGTGTGTGTGTGTGTGTGTGTGTGTGTGTGTGTGTGTGTGTGTGTGTGTGTGTGTGTGTGTGTGTGTGTGTGTGTGTGTGTGTGTGTGTGTGTGTGTGTGTGTGTGTGTGAGTGCAGCACATTACCACTGATTATGACGCGGCGTAATCAATAGGGAAGCATATGAGTGTACCATTCACATCAGCGAGGAAAACCATCAATGACTCAGTAATTATATAAAAAAGAATAAAAAAAAAAACTTGCACGCGCGTGAGGTGATCGACCTTGTCCCAGTTGAGTGAGTGCTTTTGCGTTAATTACGTCCACAATTTCTTTTATTTATTTATTTTTTCATTCAATTTCCACATTTCTTGTTTTAATTTGCTTACTTTTCTTCCCTTGACCTTTCGCAGTCTGAAAATATTAGAAAAAACATACCCTAGTTTTTTTTTTACCTCATCGTGTCACTGGGTCAAACTTCCACGCACTTTTTACTATGCTACCATTAAGAAAATTCCCAATATAACCATTTTATTTTTCATTCTAGGTAGCCCAGAGGGAGACGGCGGTGTGAGGCCAGGGCGGTGATTTATACACGGAGCGGATGCCATTTTTACCCGCGTTGTTATTTTCAGCATAGTGATCAGCATACTCGAGTTGTGGGTGGCGGGGGTGAGTGGAGGCAGAGGTGGTGAGAGGGAGGCATGATAGAGTTACCGTGTTGGAGTAAAGAGTAAAGTCCGCGGGTTTTTTACGCCTTCTCCGGGTAGTTTTGTGTGTGTGTGTGTGTGTGTGTGTGTGTGTGTGTGTGTGTGTGTGTGTGTGTGTGTGTGTGTGTGTGTGTGTGTGTGTGTGTGTGTGTGTGTGTGTGTGTGTAGCGTAGTGTAGTGTATGATGAACACTCTAGGGAGGGGAATGCAGGTCTTTTTTTTTTCTTTTTTTTTTTTACGCTGGCAGTGCAGTGTGTGTGTGTGTGTGTGTGTGTGTGTGTGTGTGTGTGTGTGTGTGTGTGTGTGTGTGTGTGTGTGTGTGTGTGTGTGTGTGTGTGTGTGTGTGTGTGTGTGTGTAGTGGGAGGAAGGCAGGGAGGGAACTACAATCAAGCAGTCAGTGAGCCAGTCAGTCAGTCAGTCAGTCAGTCAGTCAGTCAGTCAGTCAGTCAGTCTCTCTCTCTCTCTCTCTCTCTCTCTCTCTCTCTCTCTCTCTCTCTCTCTCTCTCTCTCTCTCTCTCTACACACACAATTTTCGGTGGCATTATTTTTTTCTTTTCTCCTTCCCTTTACATACTACTACTACTACTATTACTACTACTACTACTACTACATTTATATATATATATATATATATATATATATATATATATATATATATATATATATATATATATATATATATATATAAATGTCTAGGAAGTTAGTGAAACAACTGTGCTGGTTCGACACAATCTTCCAAAGAATACAAGGCCGATTCAAGTTCACCAGGTAATTTAATATGATGCATTAATGGTTAATTTTATCCATTTTTTTTCCTATTTCCTTCCTGCATTTGTGATTATGAAGTAAATGAAATAATTGCTTTTGTATTAATGATCTCTGAGGATCAAGGTGAGTGAAGGTGTGCAATTATTTTGTGAGGTGATAGTGCCGAAGTGCCTTTATAGCTCTCAGTAAAAAGACTCACATAAACTGTATTAGGACGAAAATATAAAAGATTACAAATATTTCCCACACTTCTCTATTTAAGACCTGTGTATTTTCCCTCTTCTTTAAAGTACTATGAGGCGATACAAGGGAGAAAATAAACTAATCAATATTAATGAGTGAAAAATAACACGAAAAATTTATCTCCCACACTTTACTATTTAAAAGCTGTTCACATTATCTTTTTTTGTAGTGTGAGGTAATGTAAAAAAAAATGGCCTCTCTTCATAGCCTTCAGTGAAAAAGAAACACCAACATTAATAAGTGAAAGAATAATACTAAAATCAATCTCTCTCACTCTCCTATTCAAAGTAACAGAGGGACAGGAAGAGACGAGGGCGATGAGGGTAACGAAAGTATAAAACAAGAATAATAAATAGATAAATATTTACACATTTCCGTAAAATTATAATATATAGCAAAATTACAGAGATATAATTTCCACCTTAAAAGTTTTGTTTTCCTCTATCAATTGTGCCCGCCTGGGAAAACTGTCCACACTCGTAAAGTGCAAAGAAAATAAAACTCCTTAAAACATTAATTCCTAAAACTAAGAAAATAATTCGAATTTATGCACTGTGAAGTCTTAAATATCAGTGACAGACTTTTTGCCATGGATACATTTCAGTTTCTCCTTAAAAATTTGATATATATATTAAAGGCTACACTCCAAACTGTCTGCCTGTGAGGACACTGTGAGGACCCACTTATTACACCCCTTGGTTAGTGTGTGAGTGTTTCCGTGCTTCAGGCGACGTGAGAGAAACCAAGGACATGCACTCAATACATATTAGTTTCACTTTAATGACCCACACATAAAAGAAAATACATAACGAAAATAAGATAATGATGAAAGGAAGAAGAAGAAGAAGAAGAAAAAAAAGATGATGATGGTGATGATGAAGAAATATAATAAACAGACCTATAAACAAATACAATAAAATAACTAAATACGTTGTTCATCTATCTATGGGATAAAATTAATGTATGTTCACTATTCTACTTATAGATTGTAGAAATAAATCGAAGCATATATAGGAAAAAATTCAAACTATGTTCCTCAATACTTATGAGGGAAAAAGTCAAGCAGGCCAAAAACAAAGTGGTAAATTGTCACTCCTATATCACTGAGGCAAAGTCATACATATTTTAAAACTATTGCAAGTGGATGATTGAAAACACACTGAATTTAGAAAACAATAAAACAATAAAAAGTCTTATCACCAAAAAAATACCCAAACGTATTACTTAACCTGCACCTTACCTAACCTAACCTAACTAACACCTTACCTAACATGATCTAACGAACCAAGAATCATGAAAACTGTTTCACGCAAGACTAACAAAATAAAACAAATGCCTGTATTCTGAAACGCTTTGCTCTCACTATCACTGCTTTCTAAATGCTCTGGTTGAAGATACTCTCGTTTTTAGGAGTATTCTTATAGTTCTGGTGATGGATTGGCAAGATTTCTAATTTACTAAAAGGAGAAACTGTCTTGAAAACTTGATTAGTTGTCTCTGTGGCCTTGTAAAATTGTCGTTGTGAGAGGGGAAGTCGTTTCTGAACACGGGAGTAAGATGCCTAAATCCCCTCACCACAAACCAAAGCTAACCTAATCTAAACAAACAAAAATAATCACAAAAAACAAACCATCACATACTAAACAGAACACTAAAGGCAGCCGTCAGCAAAATAAGAAAAAAATTCAACAAATTTAACCTAACCCAACCTAACCAAACCAAAAAATCGACAGAAAACAATGATAATCAACCTTCTCTTGTATCCTTCCCTCACATCCTGTCACCATGGGCTTTGAACACCACGAGAGAGAGAAAAGAAAAGCACTAGACAGACACCTAAAAATAATAAAACAATTCCTCAGTCATTCAGGTTACAGGTTAAAGGTACACCGAAAAAAAAAACATAATTAGTGCACTTAAGGGCCTAATAGGGCGACGAGGGGAGGCTGTGAAGGCAAAACAGGAGGGAGGGAAGACAAAATGTAATTCCAGAGAGAGTTAGACAGTTGTGGCAAAGCAGCGGCGGGGAGGAGGAAGCTGTGTTCACGAGGGCACGGGAGGCTGGAAGGGGGCACGGAGGAGGGGATGGGGTCTGGGTGAAGGGGAGAGGAGAGGAGCCAGCTGCCACATGGCCACCAACAACTCGTACCACTGGCGGTTTAAAATATCGAGCGCCAGAAATTGTGCTTGTTTGTTGGACTGCCGACTTGGAAGGTGAGCGCCCCTTTAGGTTATTTTTCGCACACGTGAACCGACTATAATGAGGCCGGACGGGAGTGACCGCCTGCTCTGCCCCACACCCCACCCAGCCACCCAGCCACCCACAGCCTGCCTATCCTTCCTCCCGCCCTCCCTCACTCACTCACTCACTCACTCACTCATTCACTCACGATGCTTTCAAGGACACTTCGTCTAATTTTTCCCAGTTTTCATCCCTCGTCCACACCAGCACGCACACACACACACACACACACACACACACACACACACACACACACAGACACCTGCTTGACACACATCTTTGGAAGAGGCGAAGGTGAAGGTGGTGTGTGTGTGTGTGTGTGTGTGTGTGTGTGTGTGTGTGTGTGTGTGTGTGTGTGTGTGTGTGTGTGTGTGTGTGTGTGTGTGTGTTATTTTCATTTTACTTTATTTATTCAATTTTTCATTTACCTATTTTTGGAGTGTGCATAACTGTGGCGCTGGTGATGAAGTGGTGGGGGAGCGGGGGTGATGGAAGCTTGAGTAATGGAAGGAAGAAGAGCCGGAAAAAAAAAAGGTTTAGTAAAATGAATATATTATAAAAAAAAATTGCAAGGATGATGACAATAGTAATAGTAAAATAATAATAATAATAATAATAATAATAATAATAATAATAATAATAATAATAATAATAATAATAACAACAACAACAACAACAACAACAAGAGCAAAAAACAATGACAATAATGATAGTATAAATAATAACAATAATAACAACAATAATAATAATAATAATAATAATAATAATAATAATAATAATAATACAAAAAGAATAAACAGTAGGAGCAGTAGTCTAGTAGTAGCAGTAGTAGGAGCAGTAGCAGTAGTAGTAGTAGCAGCAGCAGCAGTACTAAAAAGTCAATATCACCTAAAAAACAAAAACACCCATAAAAAATACAACAACAACAACAACAACAACTAACACTTATAACCCTGCAGCTACTCCTACTGATCCTTGCCACTACTAATGTTATTATTCTTACTGGTATTACTGCTGTTGTTGTTTTCCTGTTAATTCTACTTTTACCACTTCTCACCCTTTGCTACTTGTTATTCCTACTGTTTTCTAGACATTAGCGGTGAGACACGTCCAGACCACAGCTTCCCAATATGTCTCTGAAGAAATAACATCATTGGGAAGCAGAGAGAATAAAACAAGACTAAAGGATTGAACGCGACATTAAAAATAACGAGCTTGGAAATAAAAAAAAAAACTATATTGATAAACTTCCTACGTGTAGTGTGTGTGTGTGTGTGTGTGTGTGTGTGTGTGTGTGTGTGTGTGTGTGTGTGTGTGTGTGTGTGTGTGTGTGTGTGTGTGTGTCCGCGCAAGTCTCATTAGTAGTGATTTGGTGTGATCTGTTCTGAAATCAATATTAATTTCACGTTGTCTGACTAATCTGTTCTCCATGCAGTGATTGCTACTTCATACTGATAACTGCATTACTATTATTATTATCATTATCATCACTATTATTATCATTATTATCATTACTATTATTATTGTTACTATAATTATTTTTACATTATCATTATTATCGTTATTATTATTATCATTATCATTGTTGTTATCAAAATTATAACTTTTTTTTTATTCTTATGGTTTTTGTTATTTTATCATTACAATATTCTCGCATTTATTTTATATCAGGATAAAAGTTCCTTCCTTTCAACTTTAAACGTTAATTTATTTAGTATATTGCCTTCTCTCATTGAAAAAAATACTTCTTCAAATGGCAAAGTGTCAGAAATGTTGTGATTTTTTACTAGTAGTAGTAGTAGTAGTAGTAGTAGTAGTAGTAGTAGTAGTAGTAGTAGTAGTAGTAGTAGTAGTAGTAGTAGTTGTTGTTGTTGTTGTTGTTGTTGTTGTTGTTGTTGTTGTTGTTGTTGTTGTTGTTAGTAGTAGTAGTAGTAGTAGTAGTAGTAGTAGTAGTAGTAGTAGTAGTAGTAGTAGCAGCAGCAGCAGCAGCAGCAGCAGCAGCAGCAGCAGTAGCAGTAACAGTAACAGTAGCAGTAGTAGCAGCAGCAGCAGCAGCAGCAGCAGCAGCAGCAGCAGCAGCAGCAGCAGCAGCAGCAGCAGTAACAGCAGCAACAGCACCAGAAGCAGCTACAGCAATAACAATAAAAACAACAATGACAACAACAATAATAACAGTAGCATCAGCACCAGGAGGAGTAGTAGTATTAGTAGAATATATTATTATCATTTACATGACATTATCTACATATCTATATTATTATTGATATTGCTTTTGTTGTTATCATCATTATTATTGTTATAATCATTATTATTATTATTATTATTATTATTATTATTATTATTATTATTATTATTATTATTATGAACAATATCATTAATACCACATGTATAGAAAAAGCACTCTTACATTCTACATACACACACACACACACACACACACACACACACACACACACACACACACACACACACACACACACACACACACACACACACACACACACACACACATACACACACATGTAGGGAGTGATTGAGTGTTCTTGCAAACCTCCTATGTGGACTACTGTTCTCTACATTGGAAAGCTGCCTCGAGGACAGCGGACTCCTGTAGGTGTAGGCAGAGTTTAATTGCACAAGTGGAATACGTACTACCTACATGCTGTGCAACCATAGATCACTCGACAAAATGTAATCTTATATACTATAATATATCTTTGCACAGACGGAACAGATAGAACAACAAACACAGACGGAACACAGACGGATGAGAACACGAGAGATGCACTCACTCCCTCACCACGGCCCGGTAACACAACGGACACCACGGACAGCCGGGGAAAGCAACTCTCATTCAGTTGTAAACATTCTTTGCACCCCCCTTCAACCTCCCCCTCTCACCCATCTATCCATCCTGCTTTCTTCTTTACCCTTCAGGCCCCCAAACCCTCCCTGCCTTCTTCCCTCCCTCGCTGTAAGCACTAACATGCCCATAGCCACCCCAGGTAGTTTCTCTTCCTCCCTCCCTACATCCCTCCCTTCCTATGAGAAACACCCATACCCAGGCAGACCCTCCTTGCCTCCATCCTTTCCTCCCTCCCTTCCTCCCTTCCTCCGTCGTTGCCTGCCTGCTCTCTCTCTCTCTCTCTCTCTCTCTCTCTCTCTCTCTCTCTCTCTCTCCCTGGTTTTCCTGATCCCGAAAACAGTCGCCTCTTAACGCAGTCGTTGTGACCACTGGCTTATTTCCCTGCGCTGCTCCTCCGCCTCAACAAGTTTTAAGTTATTGAGTCCGGTCTTGCTTTTTTTTCTTCTTTTTTTCTTCGCACCTACTTCACGGTCGTCGTTCTGCTAATGTACGGTGGTGGCCAATGGCTGTGTTATATCTGTGTACGTGTCTGCAGCAGTGACGTGACCTTCATTCCACATCATTAGGTATGTTAGTATGTGTGTGTGTGTGTGTGTGTGTGTGTGTGTGTGTGTGTGTGTGTGTGTGTGTGTGTGTGTGTGTGTGTGTGTGTGTTTTGCCACCTTTGCATGTTACATAAATCATTAAGTCAAAGTGCATAAGTGCATTCAGTAGTTTTCATTTCCCGACAGGAACATTTTTCCCGATATAAGACGAGCCTGTTCCATTAAATACAAGCAGATGTGTGGCCAACAGGTACCGCACTTAGCACTTCCTCGCTACAGGTGCTTGGCTTACTTGTATTCCATTACACGGAAAAAAACATACATTTTCTAAAGTTCATTCCTTCCATCCCGTGATATAATTTCCATGTTAATAAAACATCTGTGGAACAAACAAACCAGGCAGGCTGGGTCCTTCCTGCATAACTTCTGAATCAAAAGGACTTGAACAATAAAGTTTTGTTTGTGTGAGTTTTTCCTTGCAGTTGATCACGACGGATGCGAAAAGTTGAGCTCCTGAGCCTTTTACGGCAGCCTCTTGTCAGGCCTGGCGACCGGAGAGCCAACTTAAAGCTCCGGGTAATTGCAAAGTGGGCCGATTGAGAGGTCTTTATGCTGCCCTCCGCGGTGTTTCATCTCGTTGTTATTCATAGCTTTTTCGCGGACGCTGCTTCCCGCCCAAAAGAAAAAAATACTCATACGCGGAATTCACCTCAGGAATAGTGTAAGTGGGCAGTTTGCATTACTCTTCCAGATTCACACAGTTTCGTCATTCACCTTCACGCGGGGGAGGAGAACGCCGGGAGTTTTTTTGGGGGTCTGGCCGGGGATGTTACACGCGCCGAAGTTTGTAATGGCCAGCAATTATTTTCTTTTGGCTCCTCGTAAATTACCGAGCGGCGGAAGGTGGCGATAAATGATGCCATAAATATTTAACACATGTACTGGATAACTTGATAGAGAAAGGCTTAACATGACAAACAGTATTACAACGGCGGCGAGACTAATAGTACGTGCGTTGCTTTTTCTCCGCTCCTCTGTGTGTGTCACCAACCTAGCGGTGCTTCTCTACATATACGCTCGACACTACATAATTCCCTGCAGTGACACCTTCAACAGCGATAAATAATACAGGAATTACATCTAAAAACTAACATATGAAGAGCAAAGCGTCTGTAAGATCAAGCGCCAAGTAAATGCTCTATCCAATTACGATGGGGAAAAAAAATTATGCAACTATGATAATCTTATTTCAATCCTGCCTCCTGCTCCTCCTCCGCCTCCCAGCCCAGCCGAGACCACGTGCTTCCTGTGCTTATCACTACTCAAAACTATCTCGGGAAAAGTACCCTGCGTCGCTGCCCGGGATGAGGAGTTTTGTGCAATATCCAAGCGAGACTAGCGAGAGTCGGAGATCGCGGAAGCGGAGGTGGTGGTGGCCGCTGCAGCTCCGACACCGCCCGCACCACGCCGACCGACACTCACCGACGCCGTTCACCGCTTCTCTCTCTCTCTCTCTCTCTCTCTCTCTCTCTCTCTCTCTCTCTCTCTCTCTCTCTCTCTCTCTCCTACCCCAACCCCCGACACACCTACCAGTACATCCACCCACCTTCCCACCTACCCACCCACACAAACACACACACACACACACACACACACACACACACACACACACACACACACACACACACACACACACTAAAAAGCACAGCCAATGCATGAGGTAAATAGGACGCAGGCTGATGCAATGACGTCACAGGTGTGCATGATATTTAAAGACGACCTGTCCATCCGAGACATAAGTAGCTCTAGTCAGTTCAGTGAGAAGGCTCTTTTACCTGACTACCATGTTTTTTTCCTCTTCCTCCTTACCTCTCTCTCTCTCTCTCTCTCTCTCTCTCTCTCTCTCTCTCTCTCTCTCTCTCTCTCTCTCTCTCTCTGGAACTTTGCCTGTCTATCATTGCGTACCTCTGTCTGTCTGTCTATCTGTCTGTCCCTGTCGGCTGCTGTCTGTCTGTCTATCACTGCCTATCTGTCACGGTTTGTCTATAACTTTGTATGTCTGCCTTGCTTGTTAACTCTCTCTCTCTCTCTCTCTCTCTCTCTCTCTCTCTCTCTCTCTCTGGCAATGAGGACACCAGGATCAAAGCACAAGGCGGTAATGCTGCTAACAGGCACACTGCACCAACCTCAGCAGGACGATCATCCGCGCACTGGCAGCCCTCCGCTCTGGAACCCTATAAACAAAGCACCACCGAAAAAAATAGCGGGAATGTCGTTCAACTTGCCGCTAAAATAATCCTCCGCCATTTGCACATCGTCAAGATCCAGCCGAAACGCCTCCGCCATTTCAGTGTCCTTCTTCAGGTGTGAATTTAGCGCGAATTCCTCCCAAAACGCTCGGTTAGGACCACAAGCACAACATGACTGCGTGTTAAAGGGCTGCCTGCCTTCATCATGCAAGCAGAAAGGGTTGAAGAGCGAGGGGGAGGGAGGGAGGTAGGGTAGAACAGGTTTTTATTGCCGGCGATCATTCAGTGAAGTGGGGACGGGGCGATGGGTGGTGGCCGCCCAGCTGCGTTTCACCCGCCTGCACGCTGCACGACGCGTCACCTCCTTCTTAACTCCTCTTCTACCTGTCCCTATCGCCTCTCACGCGTTGCAGCTTCGCCCCCACCACGTCTCAGGAGCCGAGAACAGACCCAAAAGAGGCGAGCGACTGACTGAGAGGGAAAGAAACACCATGAGGAGTGTAGGTCTGGCAGCAAGAGAGGGCCGGGAAAGACCCCAAACAGGAGGGGGCCGAGAGAGGGAGAGAGAGAGAGAGAGAGAGAGAGAGAGAGAGAGAGAGAGAGAGAGAGAGAGAGAGAGAGAGAGAGAGAGAGAGAGAGAGAGAGAAGAACGATTCCAGTTTTTAATCCCCAGTTTTATATTTTTCGCTTTAACCCAGTGTACTTCACGGCTGTAAGTTCACTTGCTGCGGATTGGCAGAGAGCAGCAGCATCTGTAGAGGTAATCTGTGCATGGATTGAGTGTTTGCGCATGTGGTAATTACGCGAACATTATTTACAAGTGATCATACAATAAAATGAGACTATCGATCGTATGCGTGAATGCAAGCGTGTGTGTGTGTGTGTGTGTGTGTGTGTGTGTGTGTGTGTGTGTGTGTGTGTGTGTGTGTGTGTGTGTGTGTGTGTGTGTGTGTGAGTGACGGCAGATGGGTGTTCCGCTTCCTCCTCCTCCGGTGTTGCATGATGAAAGCTTTATCAGTCCAGGTTTGGCCTTAATGTGCCTCCCGTATTGATCTCAGCCCGACCTCTCTGCCCTGCTCCCTTATTAAGCTGCCACGATGCTCGGGGACTCAAGGCGATCGGTTCTTTTACGAATACTTTCAACCACGCGAGGTAAAAAGTGCATAGTGGCCATGTGAACAAAAGAGGCGGTGGATCGCTCAAGTGGAGGGGGAGGGACCTCGCGCCGAAAGGGTGGATGGTTAGGGTGGAGAAGGCAAAAGGGGCGGAGAGAAGGGTGAGAGAGTCGAGAGAGAGAGAGAGAGAGAGAGAGAGAGAGAGAGAGAGAGAGAGAGAGAGAGAGAGAGAGAGAGAGAGAGAGAGGAGACACAGAGAGAAAGAGAGGGAGAGGAAAGGAGGGACGAGGGAAGGGACCAGCAGTGAGAGAGAAACAGGCCAGAGAGAGAGAGAGAGAGAGAGAGAGAGAGAGAGAGAGAGAGAGAGAGAGAGAGAGAGAGAGAGAGAGAGAGAGAGAGAGAGAGAGAGAGAGAGAGAGAGAGAGAGAGAGAGGGAAAGAGAGAGAGAGAGAGAGAGAGACTGAGAGTGAGAGTGAGAGCGAGAGGAAGGAAGAGAGGAAGCTGCTGCACATTCAGTAATAATCGATAATGTGGAAGAGGAGGAAATTTCAAGACATAACAGACAGACCAGGCGACGGCCTCCTCTGGTGTGTACACAGTTCACGGGGGAGACAAGCAGTGGAAAGTGTGCGACGATATTATTCCGGAAAGCGTCTCTTCTCCTCGAGTGTATATTGGCAGGCAAATGGGATTGGGTTGCGCCGGTGCTCTCTGCCGACAGCCTCCCTCCGAGCCTCACCTTACACAACGTTGCCGCCGCTCCACAGTGAAGACTTAGCGACACGTAAAAGGAAATATATAATACATACATACATATACATTTACGGTTGGAGGCGCACCTGCTGGCCTATAGCGGCTCAGGTAAAGGGTGATGCTAATGGTGAACAAGACTGACGGGATATACCGGGGAAGTGACGTGCTTTGGGAAGGAGGTGCTGGACGTGTGTGTGTGTGTGTGTGTGTGTGTGTGTGTGTGTGTGTGTGTGTGTGTGTGTGTGTGTGTGTGTGTGTGTGTGTGTGTGTGTGTGTGTGTGTGTGTGTGTGTGTGTGTGTGTGTGTGTGTGTGTGTGTGGATTATCTAAAAAAAAGTGCGTCTTAAGCGTAAAAAAAATCCATTGATGACGCTGAACAATTACATAATCTGTGCGGCGTCTTCCTCCGCCTATTCCTGCCTCACCTCCAGTCACCGCGCTGGCTGGCTGGCTGGCTGGCCGGCGAGACGAAGACGTAAGAAAAACACGGACGGCTGGCGCGGCACAGTGCGGGATGACCAGCGGCCGGCCGATGACGTCACCACTCAGCCAACCATTATCGATTTTAATGACGACCATTTTCAGCCGCAACTGACCGCACCTTAGCTAAGGGCCCCATTCACATTTCAGCCGCATTACATAACAACGTAATGTGCGCCATGCGCTGAACGCCTATGACTTCATATCGTATTTCAGAACCTTTTACATACTTGTTTCCCCGACGATGAGATTTTTTGTAGCGGCTTCACTCGCGCCTTTCACGAGATACGCGCTACTGCCGTTGCTGCTGCTGCTGCTGCTCTTGATGTTTCTCTGTATCCCTAGTGTGTGTGTGCCAGGCTGCATGTGAGCAAATATATAAGATAATTTTTTTTTTCTAAGCGCGAACCCTTATGGTAAAAGCAAACAAGGCCCACGTAATGAATGGAACTCTTCCCTTTAGGTATCAATAAATAAAAAATAAATTGATTCATAAGTACGTGAACGAGTATCACAGGTTTAATGTGTTTATGCATCAGATGGATATAAAAGACGGGGACATTTTTTTTTTTTTTCAGTGTCACGTGTAAAGGTAAATTGTGTTTCCCTACTAAGATGACAAGTGCACATACATAGGCAGTTTTAATTTTATTTACAAAGCAAGACACTGTAACAAACAAGAGAAATGTGGCCTATAGAATGAACAATTTTCTGTAAGAGCCACGAAAATAAAAAATAAATAAAGAGACAGTGGCCGCCCATTAAGAAGACGCGTGTATTTACGTAGGTAAAGTGTTAATTCCGAGTAACAAGCGGCAGCACTCTCGCCCCCACTGCCTCAGGATCCGCGGTGTTTTGCTTGCAGCTTAGTTAGTCTGTGTATATTTGTTTGATATAAACCCAAACGAAGCCACAACCTCCGGGGACTCAGCCTGTGCAGGGCGAGGACGAGGCGCTCACAAAGACGCTTACGAGACCACCACCACTACCACTACCAACAACACCACCACCACTAACGCAAACCAACACAACGCAAGTCCTTCGTTCATTCATATATTTTCAACTACCTCCCCGCAGCCCGCGCGCGTTAAAACTCAACCCGAACTAAAAAGAAAAAAAAAAAAAAGGACAAAAATAAAACGAGAAACGCGAAACCTCAAAAAAAAAAAAAAAACTCTTTCCGCAACAAAATTAATCCGAGTTTGAGAACAACACCTTAGTTACTTAAAAATTCATAACAGGTAACGCCTCGCACCTACATACACCCCGACGGCGCACTAACAACTCCGTGTGATGGGCGCCGCTGTCATGAGGAGTGAACGGGTCCCCGGCGCGTCCTTTGTCCGCTGGGCGCTCAGCTCTAACATTCATTACGGAAGCCCGACAGATGTTGCGTTCAGTCCGGTTCCAGTATCTGTGTTCCAGGATCTATTGTGAATGCATGAAAGCAAGACTGTTCACTCACTACCCAGGTGCTGAGAGACACACTAAGGACGCGTGGAGCCTGCCCGAAAATACCGTTTTTTCACCCTCTTTTTGTTTTTAATGTGTGTGTATCTATGTGTCTATTTACGTGTTTTGTGTGTCCTTAGTACATGTTGCATTTGATGAGAGATGAGAGGTATATAGATTCTCTCTCTCTCTCTCTCTCTCTCTCTCTCTCTCTCTCTCTCTCTCTCTCTCTCTCTCTCTGTACTTCCATCCGTGTTGTTACAGACGAGCGTGTACTTCAGACCTGAGAGAGAGAGAGAGAGAGAGAGAGAGAGAGAGAGAGAGAGAGAGAGAGAGAGAGAGAGAGAGAGAGACAGACAGACAGACAGACAGACAGACAGACAGACAGACAGACAGACAGACAGAGAGAGAGAGAGAGAGAGAGAGAGAGAGAGAGAGAGAGAGAGAGAGAGAGAGAGAGAGAGAGAGAGAGAGAGAGAGAGAGAGAGGAACAAATCACTCCAAAAAATAAGTGATGCCTCTAAAAATGACATTGTTCCCAGCTCTAGGGGGAAAAATAATTTGATACGAGTTAATGCAAGTACTGTCGGTCTGTGGGTCATGTTGTTGTTGTTGTTGTTGTTGTTGTTGTTGTTGTGGTGGTGGTGGTGGTGGTGGTGGTGGTGGTGGTGGTGGTGTTGATGTTGTTACTATTATTGTTGTTGTTGTTGTTGTTGTTGTTGTTGTTGTTATTGTTGATGTTATTATTGTTCTGATTCTTGTTCTTGTTACTGTTCTTCTTGGTGTTCATTTTGTTATTGAATTTTTCTTCTTTCTCTTCTTTTTCTTCTTCTTCTTCTTCTTCTTCTTCTTCTTCTTCTTCTTCTCTTTCTTCCTTTTCTTCTTCATTTTCTGGTGTTGTTTTTATTATTTACTTTTTTCTCTCTTCGTCTTGTTCTTCTTCTTCTTGTCCTTCTTCTTCTTCTTCTTCTTCTTTTTGGTGTTTTAATTATTTACTGTTTTTCTCTCTTCTTCTTCTTCTTCTTCTTCTTCTTCTTCTTCTTCTTCTTCTTCTTCTTCGTCTTCGTCTTCTTATTCTCTTCCTTCTTCTTCTTCTTCCTCCTTTTCCTCTTTTTTTCTTTCTTGCAAGTTCATTATCATTTCATCTGTTAATGTACGTTTTTGTTTTCTTTTTCATCTAATGGTGTCTTACATCTTTTCATTTGCTTTATATATTTACTCCCCTGCATTTTTCTTTTTTTTTTCTATTTTACTACATCTTATTTTTCTTTCAATTTTACCTTTTACCTTTTTATTTCATCTGTTTACATCTTACTCATCTATTGTTCATCTACTAAATTTGCTTTCTTCATCTATCTATTTATTTTCTCATTTATTTATTTATTTTTTTTTCACTGCTTTGGGTGACCGGGACGTGAAGTCATGAAAGTACACATTAGATCTGACGAGACGGTATTGTGTTAGTAATATATATTTTTTTTTATGCAAGAGAATCTGGCCAAGGGCAACAAAAAAACATATATATATAAAAAAAAAAAAAGCCCACTTCCCAGTTTCCTAAAAGAGTGCTTGAGTTAGCCAAAAGTCAGGGACAAATGTCTTGAAAATACTCTACTTAAAGACATGACCAGAGAGAGAAAGCAGGACTCACTTTCTCCACTCAACACACACAAGTATATAAGAAAAGAATAACAAAAAACAATCTTTTAAATCATACTCATAATAACACAAATAAAACCACATGCTCTCTATGCAATTAAACGACGCACTTCTACACTTATCTTTACTTGTGGTAGAAATAAATGTGTCATATCAAGATTATTATGAAGGTATTCTTTGTGGCCTTTACCAGTCTTAACCTCTTCAGTGCTGGGACGCATTTTTACCTTGAGTTTTGGGTATGATCAGTTTTATTTTCATTAGCAAGGGTCTATGGAAGCTAAAATATCAATGGCCAGAGTCTTCACTATTTCAATCCCCACATAAGTTTCTGAAGATGTATAGAATCACCAAATAGTAACCAGAGTGAATATGGAAACGCATCATGAAGCTAAAGAGGCTAAGCTGCATCTGTCCTCATTCTCGTTCTTATTATTCCTGTCGTCTCTTCTCTTATTCCTCCTCCTCTTCCTGCTCCTCCTCCTCCTCTTGATCTTTCTTTTCCTCATCTTCCACATTTTGCAATTTTTATCATTTCCTGTCATTCTTGTCTTCTTTAACCTCGTTCTTTCCTTCGTTCTTTCATTTTTTATATCTTCTCCTTCTCCTCCTATCTTTTCTTAGTCTTTCTCTTCCTCGTCCTCATATTATGTTCTTCTCTTATCGCCTGTCTAGTCCTCATCTTTCTCCTCTTCGTTCTTTCATTTCTCTTCTTTCAACTATTCTTATCCCGCCTCCTTTTCCTTCTCCTCCTCCTCTTCTTTATCACCTAACTATTAGCACTTCCCTTTTCCTTCTCATTTCTTCTTTCGTTTCCTTCTCTTCTTTCAACAATTCTTATACATTTTTCTCCTCCTCCTCTTCCTTCTGCTCCACTTCCACGCCTTTGTCATCTTCTTAATCTCAGCATCTGTCCTGACCTCTGCACCTCATCTCTGTCCTCTTTGTCCCCGCCTATGTCTTTTGTCTCCTTGCCAGCATCCTTGTCCTCGTTCTCCTCTCTGTTCTCCTTTTCCAGAGTGTAAATCCCCTTCCTCCTCACGTCAGCGGGAAATGTTTGTATTGACTGCACGAGCTTAGGCCTGGCTTCTTCAGTTATTAGTATAGGCACAATTTCCGCTCTTGTTAATAGAAAGCATGTGTTTACGTGTGTGTGTGTGTGTGTGTGTGTGTGTGTGTGTGTGTGTGTGTGTGTGTGTGTGTGTGTGTGTGTGTGTGTGTGTGTGTCAAGGTTTCTGTTCTCGTCTCATAACTTCATTTCGTGTGATATCTTTTTGTGTGTTTTTTTTCGTATTTTTCTTGATTGAACGTCGCCTCTCAAATTATGACAAACACGTTTTTTTTTTTTTTTTTCCTCGTTCATGATAACTGTGACTTTTTTTCCCCTTTTCTTTTCGCTTTTTTTCAGTTTTTAGTTCTTGATTCTTACCTTTTCCTTATATTTTGTGCCTTGTTTAAGTTTCATTCCTTTTCCTTCTTCTCTTTTCCTTTCATTAGCTACTCATTTTTTTCTCTTTTCTCTTTACGTTTTATCAGTACAGTATCTCCTTTCTCGTCATTTCCTCTTTTTTTTCTTCACCACGAATTTCTTTTCCTTCTTTATTATTTTATGGAACTTCCCTTCTTTCCTTTTCCTTGATTCTTCCTTCCTTTTTTCTGCGTCTTTTTTTTATATTTCCTTCCTTTCATTTATCTCTGCAATTCCCTCTTCTATTTATTTTCTTCGTTGCCATAATGCCTCTCACTTTCTTCTTTATTATCTTATTTCATGATTTCTTTTCTTTTTGATCAACATCCAAAACTTTCTACTCATTCATTGTCTATTTTTTTTCTTTTTGTTTTTACTTCTAAGTACATTTTGCTTCTTGTAGGTCTTAATTCTTTCCTTGTGATTTTGATATTTTTTTTCCTTCCTGTCCATGCATTCTCGTCATTCATTCTTACACATGACCCCTTTCTTCCTTTCGTTGTATTATTTCTGTTCTTGCTTATTGCCCCTTCCTCCACATCTTGTTCATAATTTCTTTAATCTCCTTCTTTCTTTCCATATTGGGTATGACTCCTTCCTTCCTTCCTTATTTTCCTTCTTTTTATTTGCAATTCTTTTCATCAC
This sequence comes from Portunus trituberculatus, assembly GCF_017591435.1. Lineage (NCBI taxonomy): Eukaryota > Metazoa > Arthropoda > Malacostraca > Decapoda > Portunidae > Portunus > Portunus trituberculatus. Next base: position 14,813,860 of record NC_059293.1, read on the forward strand.
AACTAGATCATAATTTCTTTCGTGATTTTTCGATTTATCTTTTCATCTACCTGCCTGCATCTCTCTCTCTCTCTCTCTCTCTCTCTCTCTCTCTCTCTCTCTCTCTCTCTCTCTCTCTCTCTCTCTGTATGTCTATGTCTAACTGTCTATCTTTCTTGTCATCACTAAGAAACGAAAATTTAATAAGGACAAGATATTGAAAGGGACATTTAAGATTCATGACTGTGTGTGTGTGTGTGTGTGTGTGTGTGTGTGTGTGTGTGTGTGTGTGTGTGTGTGTGTGTGTGTGTGTGTGTGTGTGTGTGTGTGTGTGTGTGTGTGAAATCTCGGACGCAGACAGACAAACGGAGAAATTGAGACAGACGCACACCAACTGACTGACTGAGTGAATGACTGAGTGACTGACTGATTGGCAGGGAGAGGCAAAGAAAGGTAAGCTGACAAGAGACAGACAGAAAGACGGGCAGGGAGTGACTGACTGACTGATTAACTGAGAGAGAGAGAGAGAGAGAGAGAGAGAGAGAGAGAGAGAGAGAGAGAGAGAGAGAGAGAGAGAGAGAGAGAGAGAGAGAGAGAGAGAGAGAGAGAGAGAGAGAGAGAGAGAGAGAGATTAGTCATTTCTCACATGCAAACTTCCCACCAGTCTTACATAACACATTTGCAATATACAACGTTCTCAAGTAACCAGTACTACCTGACTTGTGATTTCATACATTTATACTACAGACCTCCAGTAACCCTAGGAGAACTGATGGCAATAAGACACTTGTTACTCAATATGACACTAACCTACCCTAATCTATCCTAACCTAACCTAACTCAAGAAATATTTTACCAAGCCACAATAAAACTACAACCAAGGATGTTTTTTTCTAACCTAACTTAACCAAACCCAACCTAACTCAAAAAATATTCTACTAAGCCACAATAAAACTACAACCACCAACACGTTTCAAATAATAACACAGATCTTCTACTGGCAATCGTTCAGAGATGTCTTGCTAACCTTTAACCAAACAAATCTAACCTAACCTAACCTAACCAAACCTAACCCCAAAAATATTCTAAGCCACAATAAAACAACAGTCACCAAAATGTTTCAAATACTATATCAGATATTTTACTGTCCGTAGTTCAGAGGGGTCTCTCTAATCTAACCTTACCAAAGCTAATTTCTCTACCCTAACCTAATCTAACTGAAAAAATATTCTACTAAGCCACAATAAGACTACAACCACCAAAATGTTTCAAATAATACAATAGACCTTTTGTTGTCAACCTAACTTAACCTAACCTGACTTACGCCTGTATTCTGAAATGCTTCCTCTCTCACCACGACTATTTCCAAGGACACAGAGATGACAAGCCGGGTTTCTGAGGGTGTTTCTCCAGTGAATTGTGTAGTAACCTTGTTCATTTGTTATTAGAAGCATAAGAACACCCTCGGAAACTTGCTTCACTTAAACAGGAGCATTTTTAAATAGTGGAGGAGCGGTGCTGGATTGTTTCTAAGTATGGTCCTTAACCTCTCTAACCTAACCTTAATCGAAAAACATTCTACTAAACCACAATAAAACTACAACCACGAAAATGTGTCACATATTATAACAGATCTTTTACTGTCAATACTTCAGGGATGTCTTGCTAACCTAACCAAACCTAAACTAACCTAACTTAACCTCTCTAACCTAACCTAACCTTACCTAAGCTAACCATAGACGATTCCTCTAAACAATAAACTAGCCAACCAAATGTTCCAACTATTCCGTCACTCCTTTTCCTCTCAGCAGTTCAGTGGCGTCCCTCGAAACACTTCCCTATACTTGAGCTGCGTTGCGTTTCGTTGCATTGTGTTGGGAGTCTTGTCTTTGTAACGCGAGTCGCTGCTATTTTTCAACTCTTGTTTCTCTACTGTCCATCCGTGCTTCCTTCCTTCTTTGGCTTTATTCTTCCTCTCTCTTGACAGCACGAGTCCATTTTGTTACGATTGAGAGTCCATGCCAGTAAAGTTGGTAAACAAATGATGTCTTGAATGTTTTATGAATATGAGTGTTGAATTAGCAGTTTTTATCTATATATGACCATCACAGTAGGATTTAATATCATCTTATTATCTATATTTTTTTTAACCTTCTTGCATTAACATAATTTTACTTCCAATATTTCCACTTTTATGACTATTGACTATTAAGGAATTCTTTACTGAGTTCAAGGATCATTTCCCTTACTACCAGTTATCTGATACATCGTTCATTAATACTAAATAGCTCTTTTATTTCGGTTCTACACTCATTTTCAAACATAATACATTTTATTATTAAGAAAAGCATTCTATAAAATCTATTAATTTTTTTGTTCTTTCTTGCTCCTTCTCTTAAGATTTTGTACAGTGTTTCTTAATGTTGTGATTCTTTCTGTATTGCAGTGAAGGGGTTGACACTTCTCCTGTGTTCAGATAATTAACCTTTGACTGTTCACATTTCAATAAAGACATATTCATAATACTGCACTATGAATATCCTAACTCGACTTCAACCTTAATTATTCACATCGCGTTAACGTGTAGTGTTCTTAAATGCTTTGTTCCCTCGAAAAAAAAACGATTTTCGGGAGCCACAGAAATGATCGATACATTCTCACGTGATTATTATCTAAAATTCACATTAATCACTAATTACGAGAGCGTCCCTAAAGCATTCCACTAAAAAATAGTTAACGATATAAGACGGCACAGTGGTTGAGGACATTGACCTAATAGCAATACTACGAGTAATATTCATCCTTCACTGCTTAATTCATCCGCACCACGATCACTGCACCTTTAGACCAGAAATAAAGAAAGCAAGGAAAAAATAGACCTGCAGTGTTTCTTTGACAGTGAGGGCCTCGTCCTGTCGTTTTCTGGGGCAGTTATGGGCCTCGTCCTGTAACTTTCTGGGCAGTGTGAGCCTGGTCCTGTAGTGTTTCCTTGGCAACGTGAGCCTCGTCCTGTAGTTTTCTGGGCAGTGTGTCTCGTCCTGTAGTTTTCTGGGCGATGTGAGCCTCGTCTTGTAGTGTTTTCTTGGCAGTGTGACCCTCGTCCTGTAGTTTTCTGGGCGGTGTGAGCCTCTTCCTGTAGTGTTTCCTTGACAGTGTGAGCCTCGTTCTGTAGTGTTTCCTTGGCAGTGTGAGCCTTGTCCTGTAGTCGCATCGTATCGCAGCCTCGTTTAGGAGCTGCAGTGGCGTGAGGTCATCGTTTCAGTAAGTGTATGGCATTTCCAGAGGTAGCCTACGTCTCACGGAGGTGTATATCTACTAAACACAGCAAACGTGGCGCCGCTACCTGCTGTTGGTACTCATGAAGGAAAGATGCATAGGGTCTAAGTTCTCTGATAACTTCAAGATGCATATTTTTTTCTACACTCGCTTAAATGTACAATAATTCCCTCATTGTTGACAGGTATACCTATAGTCGTATTCTCGAGTCGAAAGAAAACGACCGGTTATATGAAGGAGGAAACCAAGGTAAAAGTCTTTGAAACCATCATTAAAGACTCTGACCTCTGCTCCCAATTTGATCAGGCATAAGGTTTAGGGCAGCCCTCGCGGTGGTTCGTGTGAACTGACATGGTACATAGAAGCCACCAGGGCGCCCATGCATGTAATATCAAGCCCCTGTCTGTTTTCAGGCCTCCGTGATGTGAGCCGCGTTACCATCAGATTCTATCCCTTGACTGTCTTGGAGTCTTGGAGAAAAAATGATCACGTGCAAGTGTGAGTGATTTCGAAAGACACAGCTGACTACAAAAGAAGTGGTTTGGTGGTTCAAACGTTTAGACACTGGTTATTAGAATCTGGGTGAATGTTAGATAGCTCTGGATATATTACCTTTGGTTTGGCTAAGCTAGGTACGCGTTTACTTCACCAGAATTGAAAGAAGAGGTCCACGAAAATTAAAAAAAGGCCCAGCTTTATGTTCTAAAGTCAGTATCACCTTTCATATCTAAAGACCACTTGTGTTCGGATTCCAGATCGCCACGCAGACTCGATACTCTGCTAATTCATGTCATCGCCTTCTAAGACTCATCACACTTATACAAATGAAAAAAAAAAAAAACTGAGGTTCAGCTTCTACACCACCACAGACACACACGCCGAAAAGAAACTCAAACCCTACCGCCTTTACGATGCCTTATTTTTCCCATGCAGCTACACTCTTCTTTATCTCGTCTTTTCCTGCTATATTTTTTATGTTGCCTTTACCAAGCACGTCCTGTTTGAGGGATCTGATTTAAGTGGTGGTATTATGAACTAAGCGAGCGTCAGACGGTAGGATGATTCGGCGGATCTAATTATGAATAGGGGCATTTTTCATCACCGCATAATGAACCCACGTAACTCTACACACGGTCATTACTAACCACCCTTCCGCTTTATCTCGATTACTTTTGGCAGGCTCCAGTGGAAGTCATGAGAGCTTCTAAGTAAGATGATATTTTAACAGGTTCTAGTTAATGTTACTAGTGTTTTCAAGGTATTCCTGGCAAGAGATATTTTGACAAGCTCTCATAGGATTTACAGGGATTTTGAAGCGATTTCATAATTCTATGGATATACATTAACATGCTTTAGCGAAAATTATAGGAATTTATAGGAATTTTTCAAGGGTTTCACGAGTCTGGTAATATTCTAACAGACTTTCGAGGATTTTTTTTTTATTATTATCGAGGTTTTCACGATTCCAATAGACGTTTCAGAGGCTTTAATAGATGTTATAAGGATTCTGAATAGTGTGTTCATTATAATATTTTAACAAGCTCTAGCAAACACTGTTGGAGTTTTCAACGTTTTCATGATTCTGGTGATATCTTAAGAAGCTCCAGTGAAAGTTATTGAAAATTTCCAGAATGTTTTTAGTATTGTAGTTTGAAGCAAACAGGCTCTTGACTAATCTATTGAGGCTTCATGGTTGTTTTGAAAAATACTGATAATATAGCAAAGATTCAGCATCATTAGGAAGAAAATATAAAGAGAACTTTATTAATCATCTCTGTGGCATTTCACAGTAACAGAAAAATAGAGAATAAAGACGCTTAAGAATATAAGCCCTGACGCTCAAGCCAATATGGTATCAAAGTCCCTCTACAAATCAAAAACAATAATCATTTTCACACGCCACAATGGACTTTAGTTTTACATTGGGATAAAAGTACTTAATCAAATCCAAAATCATATTGGTAAATGCCTTGAAATCTTTTTCTTGAGTCTTAAGTCACACACATAAACTATTACCTGTGCCTCTCACTGTTGCCATTTCCTGCTGCTCTCAGTATCCCCGGCTTTCCTAACCTTACGATACATACGTGATATCTCATAAATAGTACCAGAGAAAAATGAAACATACACACATCTGGCACGTCATATTAGTATTATTATCTGTTGCGCTACCTGTCCCCTTGCCCACAATGACACAATCTACACGTGTTTACAGCATTCGCTAAATATTCATAGCAGAGAAGCATCCCCACACCTCAACACACCTAGTAGACTTTTCTCTTGTATTTTTCTACAAGATATTTATCTTATGAAGAGTATTATGATCGAGTTACCAACCAATTTTACTAATTATTTTTTTATAGCGGAGTAATACCAAAACATAACAAATTAATAGAGTTTTCGCTTGAAGCTTCTACTTGTTACCTTTGTGGGAAGTGGTGTTATAAGCAACATTTCCATTTTTTACGCCTTTTTTTTCCCCTCAGCAGATCTTCCCAGAATATAAAAGAAAAGAAAAAAGAAAGCACACTTGCATGGTATTTTCCCAGCATCCCGTGAGCCAGTATTGGTTACTCCAGTGTGGGGCTTAAGTTCCCAACCTACATGAGACTGAGGCAGAGCAAAGACACGCTCCGTCGACCGACTACACACGGCGGGGTCTGTAAGGCTGGCAGCGAACGCAATCCCTCAACCTTCTCGGGGTCTGGCGGGCTGGAGGACAGACAGGAGAACACACTCGTATTGAAACTCTCCCCTGAGCACCTCGAACACTCTGGCCAACTAGAGGTATAAGAGTAACACTTGCACCCCAGAACACAGGTACACTAGAGAGGTACACTGAAGCCTTCTAACACTCCCCAGGCGGCACAACACTCATATTCACGCCCAACACTAGAGTTCTTACGTGCAAAATACATGTAAGACGTTTCCACAAAGGTATTATCCATCTTACACACGCAGCTGGATGGCTACAAGACTCGTGTTGCGTCCACTTGTGTGCACTTGGCTTCTCCTCTCAATGCGAACGTGACATACCATGCATAAAGTCATTGCTTCAGAAAACGAATAGACAGGAGAGCTTACCGATAACTATATCAACATTAGTTTTGTACAGCAAGATTCACTACTGACTATAAATATGCTGCTTGCGGGAATTATCTTCAATTAGTACATTAGTTTAGGTTGAGTTAGTCTACATTCAGTGGATTTGATGTTTCTGATGTACATTATTTTAGTAAAGATAAGGTTACGTTAGGTTAGGTTAAGTTCAATGAAGTTTAATATTTCAGGTGAGGTTTTGTTCTTCTTCCACGGAGGTGTCTTTGTCAGTGTTAGTTTACCTAAGTGATATTTCCTTCCAGGTCTGTGTGACAATTCATTTACGTGTTGTACCTGGACACCTGCCGCCCGTCACTACCTCTCCTTGGTTATTATGTAGAGAGGCGAGGTGTGTTAGTCCCTCCTCTCCCTCTCTCTCTCTCTCTCTCTCTCTCTCTCTCTCTCTCTCTCTCTCGAGGTGTTTTGTTTGCCTATCCGTCATATGTTTCATTTTAAAAGTACACACACTTCATGCTTCCATTGAATTACTCTCTCTCTCTCTCTCTCTCTCTCTCTCTCTCTCTCTCTCTCTCTCTCTCTCTGTGTGTGTGTGTGTGTGTGTGTGTGTGTGTGTGTGTGTGTGTGTGTGTGTGTGTGTGTGTGTGTGTGTGTGTGTGTGTATTTTGACATTACATCTTTTCTTGCGTCATCAGCACTCACACACACACACACACACACACACACACACACACACACACACACACACACACACACACACACACACACACACACACACACACACATAGCACAGCACAGCACAGCACATCCTTGTTCATCTCCCTCACCTCTCCCTCAGTCCCCGCACCCAAACATCTACCCAGCCTCATAACATCACCAAGTGGCTCATCATCCATCCCTCCCTCGAGCTCCTAACACCTACGAACCTTCATGACATCCTCCGGCCTCTCACCTCTCTCCCACTCACCCTCCCTCATGACAAGCTGCGTCCCTCACCCCGCCTCATGACCGCCCCACGCAGCCACCTTCCGCTCCCTCCCTCGTTGCCCTGCCCTGGTTTAATCATGTGACAGCACCTCCACCACCTCCTCCTCCTCTTCCTCCTCTCGGCACCTGCTCCTAAAGGGGTTACCTAACTGCAGGAGGTGTAATTGGACATATTAGCTCTAGTTACGCGGTCTCCTGGGAAAAACAAAGCTCAAAGTTCAAGTATGGCGCCTGTGAAATGGAACTGATGTGCTTAGCTTGTTTTGTTATTATCAACAGTGGTATTATTGCATAGTGTCTCAAAAAGTTATGGATTGATATAGATCTTGCTGTGCTCTTTTTTTTTTTTTTGTCACTAAAGGATTAAGAAACACAGGAAAAAAATGGGTTTATTATATGTGCTATATTCTTGCGTGAAAATATATAATAATAGAGTAAATCCAATGAAAGTTGATTGTTAGGGAAACTTTTCTTAAATATATTTCCTTTTGACAGTTATCTATCAATGGAATGCTTCATTTAAAAAGTTACACAAATTTATGGATGTAAATAAGTAAAAATACGAGTAACTCAGCATGCTTTATACAAGGAATGCCACGTGTAGGACTGATGACTTTTGCAGCTTCTCTTTATTTTCTTAAGCTATTACATGAAAGAAGACAAATAACAGATCATGTATATAAAAGGACTAGCAGGAAAGGCAATACAAGGACGCCACTTTTAAATTGCTTCTCTTGTCACAAACACTTTTTTGCTTCAGTGAAAATAACTCACAAATCACGTACCTTGAAGGCCTCACAGCATGACAGGTTCTTAACTAGACACGTAGACATACCTGAGAAAAAAAAAAGCAAGAAGGGAATTATCTTTAGGCATGTGGAGGTGTGGGGAAGGTGTGGTGATAGATGTATTGTAAATGAAGGAAAGGAGAGGTGTGGTGCAGGTAGTATGTGTGGTGTGATTAGTAAAATTATCTATCTATCTATCTATCGCTAGGTGTGAAGGTAAGTGGTGTGCAGGTTTGGATGAGTGCAGAGGCACGTGTGTGGGGCAGGTTTATGTGGGATAAGTGTGGTGGAGGCTTGACGCAGGTGTGTGGTGCAGGTGTGGAGGGAGAGATTGAAAGGACCATGAGAATGAGCGGGAACACCTGCTGTGGTGAGGTGGCTGAGGAACCGTGTGTGTGTGTGTGTGTGTGTGTGTGTGTGTGTGTGTGTGTGTGTGTGTGTGTGTGTGTGTGTGTGTGTGTGTGTGTGTGTGTGTGTGTGGTGAATATTACGTAAACCACTATCTTTTCAAACGACTTTTATTTCAAGGGTCTCAGAAAATAATTATCTAACTAATCAAGTATTAAATTCTTAATATCATTCTTAAAAAAAAAGTGAGACACACATACAGGACGCATCACACTTGAGACAGACAAGGCAAAATGAGACACTATATTCCCAGCTGGGTTTCGTGCTACTATTTACAGGCGTCACTTGGAGCGGCGCCTTCCCGGACCGGCCGGCCAAGAGCTGCAGCGGGTCAAAACACACACGAAGAATTTTTCCCCCACAGTGCTTCACCCACAGGGGAGTGCAAGGGAACTCTACCGTGTAAAACAGTCCTTGTTGACACGAGACAGTTTACCGAACAACACTTGAAAACAGATGAAAGTTGCCACGAGCCTCAAGATTGGCCTGTGTGAACCCTCCAGCCGTCCTCGTGCAGGCAGCAAAGGGCGGCCGGAATCACGACGCCAAATAAAGGTACAGAGTCAACACTCACCAGTGTTGTCCACTCTGACAAAATCTTCAGTTGATTTTGAAACTGAGTGTCACGAGTAAACTCTAATTTCCTCCCTGCTGGGGTCAGGGAGGCGCCGGGCAGGGCTTTGGTGAGGTGAGTGAAGTGGATGAAGTGAGTGAAGTGGATGGAGTGGGTGGGTGGAGTGGGTGGAGTGAGCGGAGTGGGGCCGCGACGTGTGTAATGCCACCAGGGCCTTGCGCTACATTCATGGATTCCTTTCATGCTCAAGGTTACTTTATAGGCGGTTAATCAGATTCAGGCAAGTGAGGAACCGTCCACAGCCCCACATGCAAATAGGAAAGGATCCTCTAAGACTTCCCTGGCCACTCCTCTCACGAGTCCTACTGACGGAGAAGCACACCCTAACTCAAACACACATACAAACACACACTCACTCTGTAACACTGAAACATAAATCGCGATCTAAAATAATAACTAATCACGTATCAACAAAAATACCCACGTTTTTCATTGATATCACGAAAATAGACTACATCCGTAACAAAACAAGACCAACTTAATTTCCTCTCTTAGACGTGCTTGTGGTCACGCGTTGTCATTAACCAGCGGGTGTAATCTGTCGGAAGAACAGGAAGACCAAGCCATGTTTCTGCCCGGAGAAAAGAAGCGGCCCCACCACTACAAAGGGCAGTGCGGTGTAAGTGTGGTGTTCAGGGGACAAAGGTGTGTTAGGAGGGTGACCAGGGTGTTGACCAGCGCTACCACCCTTGTCCTGTGACCTCATGTCGCGGCGCCTCATTGCAATCAGTCAATCAGTCAGTAGCGGTCTTGTGGTGAGTGTGACCGACGATAAGTACTGAAGATTTAAGAAAAGATATAGCAAAGTCTCTCTCTCTCTCTCTCTCTCTCTCTCTCTCTCTCTCTCTCTCTCTCTCTCTCTCTCTCTCTATCCTTCATCTCCTATTCAAGACTTTATGAAATTCGAGGCTCCATATCACAGTTCAGGCAGCTCCGTACAACTCTACATTGAGGGTCACTCGCTCACTTTCTCCCCCAGAGGCAAGCCCGTCAAAAAATAAAGGCAGCCCGTCGTGTGTCCCGTCTAATGAATTTCTTATTTTGTGACACTCCACGGTTTATTTGCTCCTGAAACTTCAACGCCTCCCATTTTGTATTCCCCCTTCCCTTCATATCTTCTCAGTCCGTCACGGTGTTCTGTCGAGTCTCTATCTCTCTTTCTGTGTCGAGTCTTCCTCTGTCGAGTCTCCTGCACCTCAAAGTCATACCCGCAGGAAGTCATTTTGTCACTCACCTGCTTCTCTCTCTCTCTCTCTCTCTCTCTCTCTCTCTCTCTCTCTCTCTCTCTCTCTCTCTCTCTCTTTGCCTCTCGCCTCTGCACGATTGCCCAGAGTGGTGTCATGACTTCACTTGTTTCTCAGAATAGGGAAAAAAAAAAGTAAAAAGCTTGTGTGATTCGTGTTTATATATATTTTTTTTCTTTTACAATGTAGCGTTAAAGAAATATAAATGAAGATCAAGGGGGATAAATACTGATACTTGTAGAATTATTGTTTCTATATTCTTTGTCCTTGTATCCTTTATCTTCGAAGCGAGAGACGATTTATCACGGAAAGCCGCCCTAAAGGAAAGTAATGTACGGAAGGAACAGTGTGAAACAATAATATACATGTACATTGTCCTGTTTTGTCTTTCCCTTACTTGCTCACTTTCAATAGGAGACACAGGCCATCCTAAGAAAAAAATAAATAAAAGAGGAAAGTTATGTACGTGCGAGTCAAGAAGAACAAGTAAAAATTGGAGATAAAAAAGAGGAAAAAAGGACAATATATGTGTTTCTGCTTTCTATTTCCTATTTTTTGCACCGATACAGTAAAAGAAAACTGTCACAGAGAGGGAAAAATTAGAGAGAAAAACAGGTAACGAATACAATAAGAGAAAAATACTGAGGAAAAGTTTACAAAAAGATAAAAATACCTACATGTACAGTTACCAGTCACAACCTGTTACATAAGGAAAAACGGATAAGGAAAACGGAGAAGGAAAATAACTAACATACGTGATAAGAGAAAGCAAAATAGAAGGAAAGTAATGAAACAGGAGAAAATATAAATAAATGGAGTTCCAGTACTGAATTTCCCGTAGATGTGGATTATATACGGAAAGTTATAAGGTGGGTAGGTAATACACATTAGGGAAAACAGGGAAAGAGAGAGAAAAATATATCAGTACAGGAGAGATGAGAGGAAGGAGATCTGAGAGGGTGAGTGAGTGAGAGGCTGTCCGTCACTTCCTGCCTACCTAGCGTACCAATCTCTAGGTGGACAGTATTCATTATGTATTTTAGCCCTTCCTTAATGAAGTATGTCGTTAAAAATAAACTTTAAGCTAACTTCATTTTCATATAAGCAGGGATTAGTCTTTGTACACTTTCATAATCAAATTCGCAACTTTTAATTAATTCCGTGTCGAAGTCTCGTTTCCCATCATGGAGCAGCACACAAGTTACTATGCTCTCATCGCCCCTCGCGGAAATTATATCACAATAGTAGGCACTGTAACACCTATAGCCTTTACATCACCACGGCAAGCACTGTATATATATTTCTTATGTAAGAGAGAGGGCCAGCCAAGGTCAACAAAATATTAAAAAAAGGCCAACTTGAATGCTGGTTCTCAAGAAGATATGCAAAAAGAAGTTATCTACGACGCAGTACTGAACACTAGACGCTATGCCACAATACCAGCCACTGCAACACTGCAACATGTGCTTCTTATTTTGTGGTTGTTAAAATTCATAGTTGTTGTACAGCTTTTAATATTCAGACATTGTAATTTGATATGTACAGAATGGGCTGCCGCTTCTATTGCATTAATACTCTTTTAAAATTTAGCATATAAGGCAGAATAAAATGTTTCAAATGTTTCAAAATGACCAAAAATAATGTACCGTAAAGTATTTATTAAACAGAAAAATTCCTGTGGTCAATAATACCATCTATCTATCTATCTATCTACCTACCTACCTATCTATCTATTTATCTATCTATCTATTTATCTATCTATCAAATACTCATTTCTTTATATCACTATGGTAAGCACTGTATACCTACACTACAAGGTAAACTGTATCTCACAATAGTAAAGACTGCTAACACGGAACATTTACATTTCGCATTCTCTTCCTCTGCTTATGACTTCTTGAGTAGTTTGCGTGACACGACTTAAGAGGAGGAGGAGGAGGAGGAGGAGGAGGAGGAGGAGGAGGAGCTACATGTTACAGCACTGAACAATCCATCAATATATTACAGTACTGAGCGCTATATCACAAGGTAAGTTTGCGTGACAATACTTACGAGGAGGAGGAGGAGGAGGAGGAGGAGGAGGAGGAGGAGGAGGAGGAGGAGGAGCTACATGTTACAGCACAGAACAATACACCACTATTACAGTACTGAACGCTATATCACAAGGTAAGCACTGTATATCTTTGGTTCATATTCTGAAACACTTCCGTCCCGCACCTTCACTACTTCAAAGGGCTCCAGTTGAAGTGACACGGGTTTCTAAGGGTGTTTCTGTGATTCTAGTGACATGTTAACAAGTTTTCTGCATTATCACAAGGACAAATACTATTTAGAACTCGGCTAATCGTCTCTGTAGTCTTTGAAAATGGTCGCGGTGAGAGAGAGAAGCGTTTCTGAATACCGCGCTTTGTCACATCACCAAACACTTGAACCTATGTATCAGAATACTAAACACTATCGTTATATTATGTAAACAGACGCTATTTCACTCTATTGGAATGTATATCATAGCTACTACCACACAGCAAATGATAATACTTCTTCTTCTTCTTCCTCAGCTTATATCCCATCTTCATATGGGGTCGCTGTTCCTCGCTAGTCTCTTCCAGATATTCTTTTCAGCCACCTGATTTTCTAGCAGTCCTTTTTCACTCATATCTTCTCTCAGCTTGTCCTTCCATCTCAGCTTCGGTCTACCTCTTCTTCTTCTTCCCTCCACCTCCATAGTCATTGCTCTTCTTCCTACATAGTTTTCATCTCTTCTCATTACATGCCCATACCAATTTAACCTTCTTTCTTGCATCTTTGAACTTATCTCTGCAACTTTCACTGTGCCTCTTATCAACTCGTTCTGGATCTTATCTTTTCTTGTCACACCGCACATCCATCTTAACATTCTCATTTCTGCTACATCAACCTTCTTTTCATGTACCTTCTTCATAGCCCAAGTTTCACTTCCATACATCATTGCAGGCCTTACTGCTGCTTTGTAAACTTTACCTTTCAGTCTTGCACTTAATTTTCTGTCACATAGAACCCTGACATTTTTCGCCAGGAATTCCATCCACACTGAATCCGATGGTTTATTTCTACATCTAGTTCACCGTCCATAGTTACATGCGATCCAAGATATCGGAAGGCAGTAACTCTCTTAATGGCTTCCCCATCTATACTCATATCATCTCCACCATCTACCGCATTAAAGGCTAGGTACTCGGTCTTGCTTCTACTAATCTTCAAACCTCTATCCTCTAGTGCACCTTTCCATCTCGAAAGTTCCCTCCGCAGATCAGCTTTTGTCTCAAGCAAATGATAATACTACTATATCGCAATTAACCAGTTAACCACTACTCTCAATCATTCATTCCTTTCTCTGGTAAACTCTTGAACTCCTTGCCTGATTCTGTATTTCCAACTTCCTATGATTTGACTTCATTTAAGAGGGAGGTTTAAAGACATTTATTCCCGTCTTTTGGATAACCCTTTCAAACCTGCAAGGGGACTGGTGACTGAGTGGGCCTTTTTTTTATTTGTTGTTGCCTTGGCCGGTTCTCCCTTCTTCCATAAAAAAAGAACTCTAGAGCACTATATGATTCTTAGCACTATAACATTACATCATATCATAGTACTAAACACTGTATATATTACTATGTCTGAGAGAATATAAAAAATACAAACACTATATGATAAGACTAACCACTATATCACAGTAGCAGACTATATCAATAACAAAGAATGAGAGCATGAACTACTCTCCCACAACACCAAACACCTCTTCCGCTGGTTAACTCCTGAACTCCCTGCATGGCTGCTGCTGTATTTTCCCTTCCAATGACTCTTTCGAAAGGTATCAAGACACTTCTCTGATACTGAATGATACCTTCGGCTCTTCTTTGAGACTGACACTTTAGTGGAGCCTTTTCTGATATATAGTTTGTCTCCCTTGACCAGTGTTTATCTTCCTAATAAAAGAAAACAATAATAATATCACACAACAACACTACCATACCGAGCTATACACACTACCAAACAGCATCACAGCATCATAGCATTGCAGCACCGGGCCATGCACCCTAAAGAAGCAAAATTAGCGCAGGCAGGGTGAGGTCAAGAAAATTTCACACTCGGCTGTTCCCTCAAACTACAAGACTCGAGTGGAGAGCGTGAGCGATGCGATGTGAGGTGGCGCGTGGTCATTAAATTCTGCAGATCACGAGAGACTGCGTTGTTTCAAAGCTTCAAGGGCGACATCTTCAGGCCGTCAGGTGTCTTGGTAATTACGGCAAGAACCGACCATGAAATCCCTTTATCTGGCGGCCAAAGGAGAGCAGAGGCGCTTCATCCCTGAGGAGCGAGGTTAATTAGAGTCCTCATCTGTGGTATATTTGAAGCATTTATTTCTACACACAAATAATCTGCCTAGTCCCTTGCATTACCTTGCCAGGAGGATGAAGGGGGGAGGGGGGATAGAATGGGGCAGGGGTGGTAATTATCTGTGCTATAGTGTGTGTGTGTGTGTGTGTGTGTGTGTGTGTGTGTGTGTGTGTGTGTGTGTGTGTGTGTGTGTGTGTGTGTGTGTGTAGATGGTGCTAGGTAAGGCGTACGTTCATGCGCCCAAGGACACGAGAGAGAGAGAGAGAGAGAGAGAGAGAGAGAGAGAGAGAGAGAGAGAGAGAGAGAGAGAGAGAGAGAGAGAGAGAGAGAGAGAGAGAGAGAGAGAGAGAGAGTGTGTGTGTGTGTGTGTGTGTGTGTGTGTGTGTGTGTGTGTGTGTGTGTGTGTGTGTGTGTGTGTGTGTGTGTGTGCCCACTGAGTTATAGCACTTGGGGCAGGGTGGCAGTGGGCCGTGGCGACACTGGTGAGGGTAATGGTGATGAACGCAGTGGCCGGCAACTGTGGTAGTTAAGATCTGGCTGTCGGGTCCCCAACACTTGGGGTCCGGCCGTGGCCTGAAGGACGTGATGGGAACAAGGCTGCACCAGAACACTAACAAATTCAGGTGAATTTATGGAGTGGGCCCAACTGGGATGAATTCTCCTCAGCGTTGCCGGCCATCAAATAAATCAGACAAGAGCGTGTGTTTTCATTTTGAGAACTTTGCAGTGTAAGTACAGGTGCTTGTATTTCAAAATTAATTGGAACTAAGAGCAATCCATTTGTTGAAATATCACCTTATATATCAGATTGCCTGTTAGGAATCTCTTTGTTGCTCCGTAAATATGAAGGATACATTCTGAAAACCACTTCGAAATTCTACGGTTGTTTTTCCCGTCAGTCAGATGATTACTTCGAGCAGCTGTGTGGCGACGGACGGTGCGCGATGGGATGGGGCTGGTCGGGGCGGGAGGTGAGGGGCGGCGGGGTGCGTGGCCTGAGGAGTCTTGGGAGCTCCACCATGCCCTGCGGTACCGCCACGTGACCGCACAGAGGGTACGCCACCTACATACTGCGTGCACGAGCCCCTGTTGCTGTGGTGGTTATTGGTGGTGGTGATGGTGGTGGTGGTGGTGAAGCTGCTCTACACATTGATGATGATGATGATAGTGGCATTAGCGTTATCTCGCTACCCGTCTGTTTGTTACTGTTATTATCACTATTAGTTTTATTCCCCTCCCTCCTGGTGGCTGTGTACTGGTGCGCTATACTATCATACGATAACATATTACAGCTGGCTTCAGGCGTGCACCGGGACACTCCCAGAGCACGCTGGGAGTTATGCACCTACTCTGTGATTCACTTCTTGCCGCGGGAAATCGTTCCTTGCCATCCCTCCTTCTTATTACTGGACGCCAATTTCTCCTTTATGGTGGTGGTGGTGGTGGTGGTGGTGGTGGTGGTGGTGGTGGTGGTGGTGGTGGTGGTGGTGGTGATGCAATATTAAGGCAACATTATTATTGGGCTGCGCGGTCTCCAGCCAGCCAGGTATATTGACCACACGCCCCCGGAGATCGGAAATGGATGAAATGGATGTTATCTTGCAGCGTCGTTTGTGCAGGAGTGACAAACAGCGCAAAACCAAACAAATAAACTAACTTTTTTTTCTTTACTTTCCTTTTCATCAGTCAGGCGGCGCAAAGATCCATTTCTATCATTCTACCCAGATCTCAACCAGAGCCGAAGGGAAGCATGGCAACATTTTTGTGTCCCGCGAGTGGCATGAGGCACAGACAGACAGGCCAGCCCGCCGCACACAATGAGCAGGTCCCGCGGCTTCCTGGCAGGCTGCACGCTAAACCCCAAGCCGCTTCTCCACCTTTCACTAAGCCTTCTGTTCAGGATGGGTTTCAGGAACTAATTCTTCACCCTGGAGCGATTCCCTGCTGCGTCTAAAGGAAGTTCTGCCTTTTAGCGGAATCAAATGTGGTCCCATATTTCAAAAGTTGGTATCTGTACAACCAGGTATTCTTGTATACTCCCATGTGTCTATCTACTACACACACACACACACACACACACACACACACACACACACACACACACACACACACCCGGTAGCTCAGTGGTTAGAGCGCTGGCTTCACAAGCCAGAGGACCGAGGTTCGATTCCCCGGCCGGGTGGAGATATTTGGGTGTGTCTCCTTCCACGTGTAGCCCCTGTTCACCTAGCAGTGAGTAGGTACGGGATGTAGATCGAGGAGTTGTGACCTTGTTGTCCCGGTGTGTGGTGTGTGCCTGGTCTCAGGCCTATCCGAAGATCGGAAATAATGAGCTCTGAGCTCGCTCCGTAGGGCTGTCTCGTCAAAGACTGCAGCAGATCAAACAGTGAAACAGTGAAACACACCCACCCACACACACACACACACACACATTCATCGGAGACGGAAAATCAGTTTACATTGAAATGATTATTTATCGGAAGGAAAGCGCGAATCACGAGCCAGAAATCAAGAGAAGGCCTCTCTGTCACGACAATGAACAGACACTTCATTAGCCGCAGCCATGGATTTGTAATGTTGGCCAACACACATGTAATAATCGTGATATTTCAATGTTGGTGTAAATACAGGTATGACCAAATAATTACAAGAGGTTTTTGTTATTCCCTTCCCCTCCCCCTCCCCCACACACACTCCCAGTCTCAACAAGAACATGCACAGTGGTACACCAGCAGCGGCACACAGCGGTACACGAGCAGGGCAAGACAGGTACAGCCCCACCATCCCCCTGGCCGCCCCGTGTCCCAGCCTACCTGTCGGGGAAACAATTAACGCAGGAGTGGTCTTGACGTCTCGCATTCAAGCTCCAAAGGCAGCCGGAGGGGCTCCCAGCCCCTGGAAATGTATAAATCGTGCATCTGATCCTCTTCTCGCTGCACGCTTAGCCGTTCTCTCAGATTAGTTCGAAATTATATTAAACTCAAGTGATACTCGTGTCTTGTATGCCATTTTCATTTCTGCATTTTTATCGTCACATGAACTGACTAAGAATGTGAACAAACCTGTCTCTAAGATAACACATGATAACAGCACCATTAGATACAATATTATATCATAAGTACACAGTGTGTGTGTGTGTGTGTGTGTGTGTGTGTGTGTGTGTGTGTGTGTGTGTGTGTGTGTGTGTGTGTGTGTGTGTATATATATATATATATATATATATATATATATATATATATATATATATATATATATATATATATATATATATATATATATATATATATATATATATATATATATATATATATATATATATATATATATATATATATATATATATATATATATATATATATATATATATATATATATATATATATATATATATGTGTGTGTGTGTGTGTGTGTGTGTGTGTGTGTGTGTGTGTGTGTGTGTGTTTATTTATATACTTATTTATTATACAATCTTTCATCTATTTATTTATTTATCTATCTATTTATTGATTTATTTCTTCCTTTACTTATTTATTTACACACACACACACACACACACACACACACACACACACACACACACACACACACACACACACACATAAAACACAAGAAATATGAATCTGTGTATCCAGCGTCGTGATACAAACATTACCGGGAATTCTGTACGTGAGGGTTTTATTTGAGGATCAAAGTATCTCCTGAACTCTGATAAATCAAGTTTTTCAGGCGGTAGGAACACAAGGTAAGTTCGAATGGGGAGATGAAAGGAGCGAGGTTTACACTTAGTGGATGAGCGGCGCGGCGGCAGACGGCGAGGCGAGGCAGCGGCAGGCAATCGTACGTGATCCAACGCATTTTCAGTTATGTGAAAGGAAACGATTCTCCGGACCATTACAGCGCCGGGCAAACACGCCAATCGATTCCTGACTTGCAACTAATGCAGCAACATTTTATTGTCATCACCATTTGTCTATTTATATTGCATCGTGCTTCGTCCCAAGTGGGCTTAAGATTCCATAAAATTGTGTGCTACCAGCTGGCTCATCCAGTGCAAGATGGTCCTGTGTGTGTGTGTGTGTGTGTGTGTGTGTGTGTGTGTGTGTGTGTGTGTGTGTGTGTGTGTGTGTGTGTGTGTGTGTGTGTGTGTGTGTGTGTGTTCGTTATATCAGTCATCAGGGAAGGGCAACTAGAAACATATATCAGTTTGTTTAGAGGAAGGAAAAAAAAAACTTGTCTATTGAAGGAAGAATAAATGAAGAGTAGTGATGTTATTAATTGGTGCCCCGGTCCAAGACAACAAGTGAGAGACTGAAACACGAGGATCAACTACTGCCGCTTAATCAAAGGCAAAAGAAAAAAAAAAAAAAGGAGAATCCAAACTTATGATCATCGTCATTATCATTTCCTTTTCACTTTGTTTCTAATTTAATGAATTCAACAAATGCCATTTTTCTAATATTACTTAAAATTTTCCCTCTCTTCTGCACTTTTTTGTATTGGAGAGACTAACCAAAAAGATCAATGAATGAGTAATTAAATAAACATGTACATTTACAAAAAAAAATTAGAAGAAATCAGTCTTCGATGCATCATGACTTTAAATTCTTAAATACTATATATTTACTTAAAACTTTTCAATTACAAATCATATGTGCAATAGTAGGAAATTGTATACGAACACCAATTAAGAACCGTATGCGTGTGTGTATGCCTGTGTGTGTGTGTGTGTGTGTGTGTGTGTGTGTAGGAGCGAGTCAGGAGGCGAAAGGCAGCCAGTGTACCTACAGTATATAATAACGAAAGGTAAGATCAATCCGGGGCGAGTAACAAAGGCCAGCAACACACACCATGTCAAAGCTCAAAACATGAATGGGGCAGATAAGAGAGCGAGCAGGAAAGAGAGCACCAAGGGGGGAGGAGGAGGAGGGAATGGGGGGACGGGAGAGGGGAGAATCAGATATGAGGAAAAGAGAGGCGACTGCTAGTGTGTGTGTGTGTGTGTGTGTGTGTGTGTGTGTGTGTGTGTGTGTGTGTGTGTGTGTGTGTGTGTGTGTGTGTGTGTGTGTGTGTGTAGGGAGGGGGTGAAAGAGGGAAACGTGAGAGTAAGTGGGGGGAGAGTTGTAAGGCTCCCTCTATAATCCCCCCCCCTCATATGTCCCCTTTCCCCTTCCCTCCCCCTGGTCTCTCTTTCCACGTAGTAAAAAGAGTTTAATTCACGCAGGTCACTCCATAAGTGCTCTGCTTCCTGATAAACGTGGCAGTAATGATGGGAAATTTGCATGACCTATACACCAGTAGCAGGAGTGACCGTGCCCTTAGCAGCCACTGGTTTCCTTGTAAGAGTGTGTATGTGGCAAGTAAGTACAGCGAGAAGGCACAAGGCTGTCAATTTTATGATTATGTGCAGGTAACATCGGTGGGTGAAATCAGATGACACCTGGCAGCTTGCATTGTTGTTGTCTGACGTCACACATACGTCACGCAAGGCCGTCAATATGGCCGCCGCTACTACGGTGTGTTCCCGTGGCTTACGCCCTTCTGCCGCCGCTTGTTACGGAAAAATGAGCGTGCGTACAGCGGATTTTTTCCCCCGCGTCAATGAACCTCCCAGACCGGTAAAAATGTGCCAGTGTTTTCCTCGGCGGGAACTTGAAGCCTCTCGTGATCTTTCTATTCTGTGCATTACACATCCACACAACCACACGTCCATGCAATCACTCATGACACCGCCACCCCCTTCCCTAAGTCATGAAGAGGGGAGCAGGTGACCATGAGAAAAGAACGAAGGAGGGACAACTCAGCATGTGAACCACGAGTACTCAGACCACGTGTAATCAGGAGTCAACACGTGGCCGCCTACCTGCTGCATGACACACCTGTGGATGCTCCGTGCCTCCCCTCATTACCTGTCCATTTAATTATTACAGCACCCCAATGACCTAGTGTTCATATTGTAGGCGTGCAGACTGCCTCGCCACCACCACCCTCACTAATTGACACACTGGTTTTATTTTTGACCCGGACAACTAAACAGGGGGACATACGAGTGGAATCTTTATATCCATGCAAGGGCGAGGGCTATTTCATGGACTGACAGGATGCACAGATGTTATTTTATGATTTTATTCTTGTATTATCATTTGAGTATTTGATTTTCTACTATGTGATTGATTTTTCTTATTTTTTCGCTCTATTGGGACACAGTATCCTTTTTATGTCAATGATGCAAAGACAAATTTCAGATCGTGGACTCATTAACTTCATTAGGTGATGTCATCTCATAATTTATTCGTATATTTTCTTAAGAGTATTTCATCTTGTATTTTGTGACTCTCTCTCTCTCTCTCTCTCTCTCTCTCTCTCTCTCTCTCTCTCTCTCTCTCTCTCTCTCTCTCTCTCTGTGGGTGAACAGTATATTTTCTAGTTATGTACGTGTATATACGATAATGTACTGCACGAAAGCATCTGCCTTCGTATATGTGTATTAAGAGAACATTATTCGACCATATCATTCTGAACAACTCAAAATAAAACTCTTCAACCAGTGAGTTACAAAATACAAATCATTCTTCATAACTTTATAACTTCCAAAGGTTAAGAGAAGTTTCCGTTCAAGTAATTCTGAAAAGCTGCATCTTGTTTTAGAGCTGGAGACAAGGTGGTCATGTTCCGCCGTTATTGGAAGCCTCTAGAATTCTATTATTTGTTTCTTGAAGGTTAAAATAGAAACAAAAATTTGAAGTATATACACTATTCTCATTTAAGTATTTAAGAGCAGTAGGAGACAAGCTATTGGAATTCTCAATACTTCAATTATGTATTTCTTGGAAGTTAAAATATAGAAGTAAAAATTTTAAGTATATACACTTTTCTCATTTGAGTATTTCCAGCTCAAGAGTCGTTCCAGGAAACACGCTACAAGGAAAACAAAAAAGGAAAACAGCATATGAAACGAAAAATGAAAGGAATATAGCATACGAAAGGGAAAATAATGGAAAAAAAAGATATAGAGCAAAGGAAATTAAAAGACAAAGAGATGTAAAAGGAAAAGTAGGAGAAAAACGCAAAGTGAAGGAATTTAAAAAAAAAGAACATGTAAAGAGGAAAAAGAATAGAAATAAATATAACGTAAAAAAAATAAAGATAAGAAAAAAACATCATGCAAAAAAAAGGAAAAATGCAAGTCAAGTGAAAAAAAGCATGAAAAGGAAAAGTAGGAGGAAAAAAATGTAAGTATAAAAAAGATAAAGCAAAATGAGAAGAAAAAATTAAAGGAAAGTCAAAGAAAATTAAAAAAGAAACACAGCAAACGAAAAAAAAATAAAATAAAATAAAGGAAAAGGAGAAGGAGAAGACAAATCCATGTAAAGAAACGAGAAGAAAAAAAAAATAATACAAAAACACTAAAAAGTACAATATCTTAACTCAATAATAAGGAGAAAAATGAAAGAAAAATCCAAGAAAATTCAAAGAAAAGCAGCAAACAGAAAGAAAAAGGAAAAGGAGAAAATAAAGCAATGTAAAGTAAGTAACGAGAAAAAAAAAATAAAAAAAACATAGAAAAGTCTAATATTCTAATTCAATAATGCGGAGAAAAAAAATCAAAGCAAAGAAAGACTGCAAACGAAAAAAAAAAAAAAGAAAGGAAGACAATACGAGAAAAAAAAAGAACTAAAACAGAACCATAAAGAAAAGGCCAACATTCTAATTCAAAAAATGCGGAGAAAAAAAATCAAAGCAAAGAAAGACAGCAAACGAAAAAAAATAAATAAATAAATAAAGCCATGAAAAGAAACTAACCAAGATGATATAGAGGAGAGAAAATAAAAATCTAATAAAAGTCCAATATTTTAGCTCAATAATGCAGAGAAAATCAAAAGACAGCAAACGAAGAGAAAAAAAAAGGAAAAGGAGAAAATAAACCCATATAAAGTAACGAAGCAAGCCGATATAATACGAGAAAGAAAAAAAGAAGAAAAAAAAAATACAAAACCATGAAGACAGGTCCAATATTTTAACTCAACAATACCCCAAGTGGCTCACAACAGAATAATGTGGCGTCATAATTCCCAGCACGTCCTGCCAGAGTCTGCTGAGGAAACACTGGTGATATATGGCCAAGTCTGAACTGTTGTGCATCGTCATTACTCGCAGCGCGGCGGTGACTGATTGTGAGTGATAAGTCATTGGTGTCACGTCAGCAGCGCAGCGGCTTCATGTCACTGTGAACCGTACCTTCTTCATGAACACCAAAATACTGGATAGCCTTCTCTTTGAACTCCACAGACTGAGCTGAAAGAAAACCATAAATATAGAAGAGACAGACGACGGACAAACACAGAGCGGCCGAGACAAGTTCATAGCGAGCTTCTGATTTTTCTCCTAAGGTTCTGCAGGTTTTCCAAAGATTATTTCACGGTGAACGGTGTCAAAGGCGGTGATAAGGTGAGCGCTGCTGGTACAGAGTGCTGGCAAGTGTGAAGGATGAGTATCTAAAGCTTGAAGTTCATTTCAGGAAGCGGGAGGATTATGGTGCACTTTTGTAACTGAAGTTTTCTCTTTTCATCGCTGGAATTTTGGGGTGTTTTGGGGTTAGGTTTGGGCTTTCTATTTCTTTATTCTTTAGGGGTGTGGGGATTTCTTTCCATCTTTTCATTATTTTTTTTTTTTTTTTTTTTTTGGTGGAGGTGACAATGTTGGATAAAGAAACAATTAGCTTGTCTTGTTATTAAACTATTAAGAGCTGATGAATATACCGAAACAAATAAATGAATACTTACTTTAACAGTGGTGAATAATATTACATAATGCGTTGTACAGGTGTATACAGCAACAGATATGATAGCTAATACACGCGCATACACCAAAGCAGCGAGGTATACATCGAGTTATTAAAAATTGATGAATACATAACAATAAATAAGTGAGTAGTTACATTAGTATCGGGGTATAATATTATATAGTGTGGTGTACAGGTGTGTGATAGGGACAACGCCGGGCGGCCAGGTATGCACGCGTCAGGCGTATCCTGAGTGACGGGCACCTGCCGCACAAATTATAAACCAGTAATTAATTCATTATGAACCAGATAGCACATTATTGAAATTTGCATTTTCCATCCGTGGATACAACACTAATTATTTCATGATCAATAAATACGAAACGCTTAGTATTTTTTTTTTTTTTTTACCTGAACCTTGAATACTCACGACTCACGCCCAAGCAATTCATATTTACGTCATATCACAGAGGGACCATTGACACCACGGACTCTCGGCATTCACTATTTTGCTCCTTAACCCCTTCAGTACCATGACGTGTTTTCATAGTCATTCTGGTTACTATTTGGTGATTTTATAAAATTTCAGAAACTCATGTAGGATTAAAATAGTGAAGATTCTTGCCATAAATCTTCTGACCTCCATAAATCCTTCCTAATGTCAATAAAATCGACTAATCACCGCCAACTCACGGTAAAAATGGTTAATCACAAATCATACTGAGACATTTGTTTTTTTTTTTTTTTGCTTAACACTCATCTCTACTTATCATCCTGACCATCTAACTTGATCACAAATCTCTGAGACATTTGTTTTTTCCTCTACACTCACTTCTGAACACTGAAATAACCATTCATAATTAATCAGACATATTTCTTTAATCAAAACTCATCTTTATATATAAAAATGTATCTCATCACTCCACACGCACCTCTACACATTATCCTGACCATATATCGCAATCACAAATCACTAAATCCAGGTATCATAATCACAAACCACTAAGATCAGTAATTTTCCGCTACACTCACCTCTAAGCATTAAAATAATCATCAATCTCAATCACAAACAAATATGAGACATCGATTTTTCCTCTACACTCACTTCTACACATCTATCTTCCTCACAAACTACTCAGCTATTTGTTTTTTTCCTCTACGATAATCTCTAGACACACTGAGTAGAGACTGGAAAGCTTATCCTTTTAATTCTTTCCCCCTTTCTTGCAGGTGTTTGTAAAGGCTTCCCGCGGTGCTCTTGAGGCTCTGAAGGCTGTGAAGTGTTGCGTATTGCAGTCGAAGGGTCAAGAGATGAGTCTGAATACATGCCACGGAGCTTCCTTGAAAGTTGCTCTCTGGCGCACATCATGAATGCCCTACAAACTGGCTGGTGTTCTCATTAAGACTGCTTTCAAAGGTCACGAAGATGGTAAGTCGAGTTCACAAGTTTTCTGAAGGCCATAAAGATTATTAGTCGGCTTTTCATGGAGGTTTATTTGTTTTTTCTCTCTCTTTCCTCTGATGGTACAGTGCCGTTGATAAACCTAAAAATAAAAGAAGTCGAGGTGTAAGACGCCAAAAAGTGTATAAGGATATCGACCATTATCCAGATTACTCGTTCGTAACTCTTCAGGAAGCTTTAGAGGCGAGTAGAGACTTATATTCTTAATCACCCCTTGACATGCTAAAAAACACATCATGATCCTTCAATATAAAAAGATGGATCTGAAAATATATCACAAAATTTTCCATGAGATACAAAAATTAGTTCTTCTCTAACACACCCCACGAATATCTTTCACATTATCTCAGGAACACACCAAGGACCTTTACCACAAAAACAATGACTGAACACACACAACACACCTTCTATGACAGGTAGGACAAAAGAGTTTCTATCAAATTTTTCGAGATTGTTTTCACGTTACTAGTAAAAATTTAACAAGAAATTCACATCTTGGGTAAAAACTATCCATGAAAACCTGACAAATCCTTCCTGTGGCCTTTCAAAATCATTCTTACTAGAACGAAAAGCGTTTCATCATATGGATCTAAAACTTGACTTACTCTAATATAAATTTTTTTTTTTTCTATTTTAATACATTTCAGCATACAAGCGTAAAAGATGACTGACTTTCATTTTACTATATACACAGAATTACAGATACACAGGCCATAAGAAGACATGACCAAAGACTACTAAGATATGATAACAGAAGAACTAAGGTGATGACAGAAGAAATTATAAGGTGGTAGTACAAGACAGGGGCATATTACAAAGACAAATAATTACAGCCTACAACATTAGAGCATAAGAGCGTGAAAGGTGACTGTGACTTACTTCCATCTTATTCTCGCTCGTATAAGCCCTAAAATTCACGCACCTTTCAAACATCCTTTCCTTCACGTCGCACCCCGATACAAGCGTAAAAGATGACTGACTTTCATCTTATTGCATACACTGAATCACATAGATACATAGGCCATAACGAGATAACATGACCTATGACTACTAAGATATGACAATAGAAGAACTAAAGTGATAGCAGAAGAAACTAAGGCGGTAGTGAAAGACAAGGATATATTACAAAGATAAATTATCACAACCTGCAACATTAGAGCATAGGAGCGTGAAGAATGACTGCGACTATACTTCCATCTCATTCTCGTACGTATAAACAGAGGCCGTGAACTCTAAAAGGCCCATATTCTAAAACGCTTTGCTCTCTCACTATCAATGTTTCCCAAAGGCTCTAGTTGAAAATACCCTGTTTTTAAGGATATTTTTATGATTCTGGTGATGAACTGGAAAGATTTATAGTTTACTGAAACGAGAAACTGTCTAGAAAATCCGGCTACTCATTAATGTGGCCTTGGAAAATTATCGTGGTGAGAGAGCAAGCAGTTTGTGAATACGGGTCTAAAACTCATGCACCTTTCAAACTTACTTTCCTTAACCCCTTCAGTACTGAGACGCATTTTTACCATGCATGAGTTCTGAGTGTGATGAGACGATTTTACTGACATTAGGAAGAGGCTTTGGAAGTCAGAAGGTTAATGGCCAGAGTCTTCACTATTTTAATCCCCCCCCATAGGTTTCTGAAGCTGTATATAATCACCAAATAGAGTGAATATGAAAAGCGTCATGGTATTAAAGAGTTTAACGTCGCACCTCGATACGTAATAGTGTACTGCTACTATACTCCATATTACACTCTCTCGTGTAAGGAAGTGAAGGATAAGGCTGTATTATATTCTGTATTTTCTCTGCTCTCCCCATGTAGGCACTGGGAATGTACTGCGGGCCTCCATTCCTGCATGCTTCAAAATATACACTAATATACCACCCTTTCCTGGGGCCTTTCCTCGCCTCGCATCTTCACCGAGAGGACGAGGGGCGCTACTTTATTCTGCGTTTACTTTGCGTCACTAATCCGCGTACAGTATGAAGGGACTGTGATGAGGATATAGAACAACAAGAAGCCGTTATTTTTGAGCAGTATGAAGGAAATGTGACAAGAATATAGGACCATTAACCCCTTGAGTACCATGACGCGTTTCAGTATTAATTCTACTTACTATTTGGTGATTCTATACAACTTCAGAAACTTATGTGGGGTGTTAAAATAGTGAAGACTTTGGCCATTAATCTTCTGACCTCCGTAGAGCCTTCTTAATGTCAATAAAATGGTCTCATCGTATATAAATCTCAAGGTAAAAATATGTTCCAGTATTGAAGGGGTTAATTAAATTACAAGAAGCCGTACTTATTTGCGTCACTTTGGTATACACAATATGAAAGGGCTATGATGCATGAGGACTTAGGAATATTAAGGAAGCTATAAGGTGTCGTGTTTACATTTTTATTACCTTTGAACGATATGCGACGAGTATGGTGAGATCGTAACATGAAGAAAACGTGCTTAACCCCTTCAGTACCATGACGTGTTTTCATATTTATTCTGCTTACTGTCTGGCGATTTTATACATCTTCAGAGACTTATGTGGGAATTAAAATACTGTAGATTCTGTGCATTAATCTTCTGAGCTTCATAGATCTTTCCTAATATAAATGAAATCGTCTAATCATACTCAAAACTCATGGTAAAAAATGCGTCCAAGTACTTTTTTTATATATCCTGGCATATAGCGCCTGTAAGTAACTTGAAGAGTATTGGAAGAGCTGTTAAGCTTCCGCCCATTAGTGGCGCAGGCAATTTTATTTATAGTGGTACCCATATTAGGGTCCATATCACCACCCAAGCGCATCTTTGTTGTAACCACATAGAACCTGGGTATCATGGTGACATGTAAGTAACTTTAAACCACTCGACAAATGGCAAAGTATCAAGGCGGTACGTGGTAGGATTCGAACCTACGCGTGGATGTCTGCCCGATCCCCCGCTCATCACTGCCTCCCTGAAGAGGTTAATTGCGTCACTTCTGAACGATATTAAGGAACGCAGTCAAGAACATATAAAAACAATAATTTTTACCGTTAACCACATGACACTTCTTAACAGGGTGACTATACACATTCAACAGTCTATATTTTCATATCAAACGTAAATTCAACAGTTCATCTTTTCGTGTATGAAACAGAAATTTAACAGTGTATTTTTTCACATCATACACACAAACAACAGTGCTTCTTATTTCTCCACGGCATAAACTCCATAAGATATTGTACGTAGCTTATCAATTTTTATGACACATCCTCTCATAACACTATCTTTTTTTGCAACCCAGTATTCATATCCATCATTCTCATCACTCACTATCAGCTTGCTACAGTTACTCCTCTCTTCACTTGCGTACAAAGTTTCCCCGATATGATTCACTCCATTTTCCACTCTGCAGCCTTAGCATGAAAGCCTCCAATCAGTAAAATGTAGTTGGTGATATCAAGGTTTAAATTCTGCACACATCATACTTGCATTTGTCTCTTTCTTAT
The DNA here is from genome assembly GCF_017591435.1 of Portunus trituberculatus. NCBI lineage: Eukaryota > Metazoa > Arthropoda > Malacostraca > Decapoda > Portunidae > Portunus > Portunus trituberculatus. Next base: position 14,842,340 of record NC_059293.1, read on the forward strand.
TCTAAAATCTCACCCATGCCATTGTGTCTCTTGTGTCGCCCTGTCCTGCCCTCACCACTTCACTGTTCAGGTTTATATCGATGCTTCCATATACTTAATTTTCTATTGCGTACTATACTGTATATAGAGAAAAAGACAATTGTGTGGCCTTATTGTATCTAGCACATTATTTCTGAGATATTATTTTTTTTCTTCTTCTAATATTTCATTGTTGGTTTCTATAAGACATATAATTTCTAAGTGTACAATTTCTCTAGAATTACTATAGTTCACCCTGCTTTATCTAGTACATGTATATCATTTCTAAAAGTGTATAATATATCTAGTCTTACAGTACTCCAAGATTCCCTATCTAGCACATGTGTATCATTAATAAAACTTATCATTTTTAGGGTATCTAATTTCATACATCTTTCTTCAGCACAACCCCCAGTAAATGATGTACATATCTTCTTGAGTGCATAACTTATCTAACATTAGTTCTATTTTATCCAGCATAGAGTACATAATTACTACAGTATTTCATTTACCTAACATTACTACTGTTCAGGTTATTATGCCTCGTAATATATATATATATATATATATATATATATATATATATATATATATATATATATATATATATATATATATATATATATTTCATAGACTTCAATTTCAAAAGTATTTCACTCATCGAACGTTTGCTACAATTTAACCTTCTGCATTTGACACATATATCATTTCAAGAGTTTAAAATTGGTAGAACACATCAATAACCTAACATTGCTACACTCCAACCTACTCTACTTGCCGTATAATTTACTTCAATGACAGTCCCAGCAAGTTTTTTCCCCTTCAGTAAAAACATATTCCAATGAAATTATCGTAAGATGTTCCTGTGTAACAATAGATAGTAATTAGTGATTGTTATTTTCAGGTATGGTCTCTCTCTCTCTCTCTCTCTCTCTCTCTCTCTCTCTCTCTCTCTCTCTCTCTCTCTCTCTCTCTCTGCATTTCACGGAGTGCAGCAATAATTCATTCAGTGTTCTTTGTTCTTATCAGTAAAATGTTTCAAGCCAATGACCTTCAGGCAGACTTTTAATGTTTACTGGTGTACGTCCGCAGGGACGTAGCAGTAGTAGCAGTAGTAGTAGTAGTAAGAGGAGGAGGAGGAGGAGGAGGAGGAGGAGGAGGAGGAGGAGGAGGAGGAGGAGGAGGAGGAGGAGGAGAAAAAGAAGAATCTAAGTAGTATTAACAGTAGTAGTAGTAATAGTAGTAACAGCAGTATTATTTGTTGTTGTTGTTGGTGGTGGTGGTGGTGGTGTTCTTGTTGATGTTGTTGTTGTTGACGTCATTATCGTTACTGTTATTGATGTTATTTTGCAAAGCACCAGGATGCACTAAACACTGGCCAGCAACTTTCCAGCCACCAGCATCATCTTCAACTCATTACAGACGCGTCAGTACGTG
>NC_059293.1:14846294-14856294 GCF_017591435.1 Portunus trituberculatus
CGCAGCATTTTACGAAGGCTCCAGGCGCGGATATTACAGCATTTCCAAGTCCACCCGCGTAACAAGGTAGTTTCAGCCTCTCTTCTACATTTTCAGCAGTGGTTATTATTACACGACTCCGGCAGAAGTGACGACATTACGCGCAGGAGCCGGCAAGACTTTGAGCCGTCCCTCCGAGGCGCCGAAGCCCCGCCAAGTATCCTCTATGAACAATTATTTACTGTGATTGAGCGAAATTATGTAGCTTCTCCCTTGCTGGACATTTGTATTACAGGGAACGACCGAACTCCCTTTACGCTTTGCTCCGTTTCAGTTTGGTTCAGGTTGCCTCGGGGCAGGAGTGCATCCTGTCGCCGTGGAGGGACAAGAGAGCACTACTACTTTACAAGTCGTGCATCATTACCAATACAGCATGGGTGCTATAGTGTTCCCGTCATCACAGCCCGTCGCGTGGACTGTCCCTCACCAGCGAAAGGTTGAATGATAAAGACGTAAAAAACTCGTGCACTGTGGTCAGGAACGGGTCCAGCCTGACTCGCCGGGTTGCTAGATGCTAAATGACTTCAATAAGTTCTATCCATCCTCTCCTGGCTAGATCTGAAACCCCTGAATTCGCTCCAGCGCATCTCACGCAAAATAAAAATTCCTCTTTCCAAAATTCCCCCCAGGCTAAGGAAAATTCTAGGCATGCAAACCCCGCCTTAGAAACCTTCGCATAATTCCCGCCGCAGCACCGGCCGCTGCTAGGCGCTCTTATCGTAACTATAACTCCAACGCCATTGTAGTTTCTAAATTCGATTTGACTTGAATTATCAAAGGCTTGCCATTCTGACCCCAGGAGATGCTCGCCCAGACAGTATATTTCTTCAGGGGGAAATTACACTATAGATTAAACTAACATCAGAGCACACAGATCCGGAGGCGGGCAAGCAGGCAGGCAACGGGAATGGTGCACAGATAGAGATGAAAAATAGTATCTATATTTGTATACATCTATTCATCTGAGGAAATCAAAAGAAGCAAGGATGTAAGCTGATATCGCAGTGCGCATCCATGGCCTCTAAAAGATTTTCTCTCATATGCAAGACCTGAACGTTGAACACCAGATGTACGTCCATCGATTATCTCCAGGAAGTGCCTTTTAATTGATTCTGGGATAAAGAACAAGACCCATCATTTATTGCCGCTCCTCTCCACGCCCTCGCGCTCTCCCGAGAACCCTCTCAGTATTATTCTGTGGTGTCCTATCTCGCTTCTCCTTTTCCCTTTCTGTCTCACATATCCTGGCCTAAGAGGAGTCTCTCTCTCTCTCTCTCTCTCTCTCTCTCTCTCTCTCTCTCGTGTGTGTGTGTGTGTGTGTGTGTGTGTGTGTGTGTGTGTGCTTCTTCCAGTGCTCCTCTTTTCTTTCAACCACTCTAACGCTCTTCAGCCTCGTCAATCTCTCCTCAGAGGTTGAATGTGTAGCAAAGCACCAACACAACACCAAAACTGTGAAGTAAACAATAGCACTACAACAAAATAGTATAAGAGCCTCATCAACACCACTAACACCACCGCCACCACCACCACCACGCCTTCCAGCATTAACACCGCGACTTGAGATGAGGTGCAATTTTCGTGAGAGGCAAGGCAAGTCGTATAAATATCTTAAGACTGAATGCGGTGTTCCCGAAATTGAATAAACATTGCTATTCATGAACTGCTTAGCGACTGTGACCAAAATGATACCGAGGGAAAAAATAGGCTTGGAAACTTGATCAAGACATCCAATCACGCGATAGGTAGGGGCGGAGCTACGGACGCGCCACACCTGCATGCCACAAACCTTCACCCACACCTTTCCTGACCCCGCTAGCGCCCTCTCCCTACTCCGAACTCTTCAAAAGCACACATCTACACCCTCCAGAACCTATTTTGTATACACCAAAATACACTTAAAGGAGGCATTAGGCACTCAATCGATAAATAAATATATAGACGATCTGGTAACTATCCAACCAATCAGGAACGAGCAGTAGGCCTAGTGACAAGGCGGAAGCGGTGTACACAAAAACATTACAGTATGTTGAGGCATTCTGTCAACCTAACAGTACTTGTATCTGTGTAAGAAATTTATTGAGCAGTATCCATTATGGGCTGTTCATCTGCATAGCGTCTCCCTGCCAAGCTGCTGGTCCTGGGAAGGCAAACACGAGCAGAGAGAAAGCGGCCACACACGGGGGGACTCGTGCAACTTGTCAGCGTGTACCAACTCCGGAGCCAAAGAGCAGAGGAAAAAAATGGTTCATCGCATTACTGTACAAACATTAAAGGCTGACTCGATATAATTGGCGCTCCTTATCAGAAGACTTGGCGATTACCCAGTAGAGTAAGAAGACAAATTAAGACAACAGAATATAATTGGCAGCTAGCAGCGGAAGCAACCAGCAAAACACAGAGGTCGCCGCTGATTATAACCCAGCGTCTCTTTCTCTATCACGCTCTCTATGATTTTGACACAGCTGAGTTGCATATGACCTCCGCCGTGACGTCACATTAGACACGGCTATGATTGGTCAGATTTTCGCTCGGGGGTGGAAAGCGGCAGGTGCGGAGGTGTAGAGGCGGCGGTGGCGACGACGACCCCCACCCGGCGGCCTGATGTGGCTCGCCTGGCCGCTGTCTTGCGCCGCCTCTCCCGCCCGCTCCGCTGGTCTCTATTCATAGCGAGTTTTCTTCCCTGATAATTCCCATCCTATTTTTCCCGGGTGTGTTATGGTTCAACAATGTATTCAGGCACTCATGGTTTTATCCCCTGACCTCTGTGTGTGTGTGTGTGTGTGTGTGTGTGTGTGTGTGTGTGTGTGTGTGTGTGTGTGTGTGTGTGTGTGTGTGTGTGTGTGACAGCGTTTGTTTGGGTGGGTAGGTGGGTATGTTTATGGCATCTCTCTCTCTGTGTGTGTGTGTGTGTGTGTGTGTGTGTGTGTGTGTGTGTGTGTGTGTGTGTGTGACAGCGTTTGTTTGGGTGGGTAGGTGGGTATGTTTATGGTATCTATCTCTGTGTGTGTGTGTGTGTGTGTGTGTGTGTGTGTGTGTGTGTGTGTGTGTGTGTGTGTGTGTGTGTGTGTGTGTGTGTGTGTGTGTGTTCATATAGAGTGCCCACCTGTCTATCACATAAGACCACAGGAAAGACAGAACACCCAGCAGCCAGCCAGCCACACAGTCAGCACGAGGCGTCCGCAGCACACACTTGATGGACACCTGCACGGTCCTGCCTTCATAAACTATACAAATCGCATTGACACGGAAATAAATTATGTACGAACATGCATCTTTCATCCACTTTCAGAGCGGCTGTATAAGATAGCTGGCCGAACACACCCTTCACTTTGCATACACTCCATCAGCGAGACGAGTGTATGTATTTTAGGTCACTTTGTCCTTCCTGGTCGAGCGGCGGTCCTACCCAAACACAACTTCCCTTTAAAGTCACGGCCAACGAGTGGCTCTCTTTAAAAAAATCAAAACAACTGGTTCAGCTCGGCACGGCCACGCCTGCAACCCCTCTCCCCCGCGCCATTCACAGCCAACACCAGCCACAGCAACACCCCAGCAACACCACAGATACCAACCCTATACCGAATGTCCTATACCCAAAAAAAATTATAGAAAAAAATACCTTAAAGTTCATGACACGTTTCACAACAGCACGGTGTGACATGGTGGTAAAAAAATACGAGTGCGAAGCAAGCACGTAAGGGTTGAGCAGACTGTGGCACCTGCTGTATCTCCTGCTGGTGCTGAAGGTGCCTGCGTCTCGCCCGGGATTCGTGTCCCGGTGCACGGAGAATACCACAGACCGCAAAAATATGAAACTTGCCTGGTGCGCTCTTTTTTAAAAACGAACGTGCCTTCCCCTTTAATGCCGTACTGTAATGACCCCCCAGCGCCTCCCACCCCCAGCCCATCCCCCCTCCCTCCCTCAGCCACCCCCACAACAGCTGACTGGCCCAAAGAAACAAAAATAAATATCTACTTCACAAGTGAGCTTTAAAAATCTCTCTCTCTCTCTCTCTCTCTCTCTCTCTCTCTCTCTCTCTCCCGTGAAGGATGGCGGGCATTTAGACACAAAAACTATGTAAACAAAATCACGTCATTACGCTCATTTTTCGCCCATTCATACCGACATTTCACGCCGTTCAGTGTGTGTGTGTGTGTGTGTGTGTGTGTGTGTGTGTGTGTGTGTGTGTGTGTGTGTGTGTGTGTGTGTGTGTGTGTGTGTGTGTGTGTGTAATCAGCCATGTGCGAATAATTTATACGGTAGTGTTTTATTCTCTCTCTCTCTCTCTCTCTCTCTCTCTCTCTCTCTCTCTCTCTCTCATTATCATCGTTCCGCAATATTTCATTTCGACACTTGCCCAACACACATCTTTCTACCCAAGTGTTAGTCTTCCCTTGTCAAGTGTTGCATCTGTAACTGTTGCTATTGGCTACCTAGAGAATGTTTCCTTTATAGACAGGTAAGGTATGTTTAATCAATCAGTACGTCATTTATTCAAGAAAATTCGCCTTATAAAAAAAACAAAGTAAAAACAAAAAAAAATGGGAGTATTTATCTATTTCTATTCAACATTTTTTATACTTTTTTTATTAATTAGTCTATTTCCTTCATTTATATATTTTCATCCACTAATCTACTTGCTTTATATGTACATTTTTATTCGCTAATCTGAGTTCTTTATGTCTATTTACTAATTTTCTTCATATATGTATCTATCCTGATCCCCTTCAACGTTTACACAATTGGCATTCTTTGGTCAAATGTCACAAATTTACGTAACATCATGAGACGATTATATTCCTTTCTTTTCTTGCTGCAGTAATATTGTTTGTTTATGTCCAGCCTCCAACCGTGCAAATAGGTGGTGGTGTTGGTGGTGGTGGTGGTGATGGGGGAGGATGAGAAGGAGGACGAGGAGCAAGAGGATAAGATAAGAACGAAAATCTGGAGAAACAGGAGAGAAGGGAGAACAGGGACAAGGAGAATAACAAAGTAAAAAGAACTTAAAAGGAAAAGACGACGAGGAAATAAAGATGGGCGAGAACGAGAAAGACGAGATAGAGTAAAAAGAGGAGGAGGAGGAGGAGAAGTATTGCATCTCAATCTCATTCCTAGAAACGAGTGAAGCTGTTCTCAATGCCACCTCTTGTCACTTCAATCCTGCCTTTCTTTTCACTTCCATATGTGACGTGCGTGTGTAGGTGCTTCTGTCTATCTGTTTGTCTGTCTGTCTGTCGGCCTGTTTGTCTGTCTATCTGTCGGTCTGTCTGTCTGTCTGTTTGTTTGTCTGTCTATCTTTCGTCCGTCTGTCTGTCTGTCGGTCTGTATGTCTGTCTGTTTGTCCGTCTGTGTGTCTCTTCTTTCCTATTCTATTACACACGAAGACTGATTGCTCCCATTTTTCACTTCACTTTCATCTGCAATTCTTGAACTGATACAAGAGAAATAGAATGTTCTTTTTTTTTTCTTCTTTTTTGAAGTTCAGTTTAATCTCCTTTTCTTGAACCGATACAAGAAAAGTAATATAAAAAAAAAGTCAAACATCGCAGGAAGCTTCTGTCGCTTTTGAATTACTAACAGCGAGACAGGTGAAAAATAGAACATACCTATCTTCAATGTACCTATCCTTAGTTCTTCCTTTTTCTCACTCTCTTTTTCTCCCTCCTCCTAACCCCCCAACACTGATGAATATCCTAGCTAACTTGTACGTATGTCGCTAACCCACCCACCTTACCTCACCTCACCTCACCTCACCTACGTACTGTACCTGTCCATGTCCATCTATACTTATATGAAAGGCAGATGTATAGAGAGAGGAACCCAAGGGAAGTCTTTTCAATAATGCGACTGCGGTTCGGTTAGAAAAAGAGAAAAAAAAAGGGGGAGTGGGGAGGAGCAAATGTCAGAGGAATCTTCATTATTTTCACAGTGCCATTTAATATTTACCGGATGTCAGAACTTGATTTCACGAGACGAATTAAAAAAGGAAACTACATCTATCGTTTAAAGCCTCAAATTTCTCCACTGCGCAATGTGACTTATGGAAAAGAGGAGAAAGAGAAACAGGAAAAGGATGAGAAGCAGGAGGAGGTGGTGGACGAGGAGATACGTGGAAGTAAAAGAAAAACGGATGACAAAAACTCGAAATAGAAGAAGAAGAAGAAGAAGAAGAAGAAGAAGAAGAAGAAGAAGAAGAAGAAGAAGAAGAAGAAGATGATGATGATGATGATGATGATGATGATGAAGAAGAAAAAGAAGAAGAAGAAGAAAATAATAATAATAATAATAATAATAATAATAATAATAATAATAATAATAATAATAAAATGAAATAAAATAAAACAAATCAAATCAAATCAAAAATATAAATATAAAAAATAAAAAAGGACGACTCAGGAAGGAAAAAAAAAGGAGTACTAAAATTTGGAAGAAGCGATGTGACTCAGAAAGAAGAGAAAGAATTAAAAAAAACTAGAAAAGAAAGAAGAAAACAAACCTAAAGAAAGAAATGAAGATGAGAATTAAGATAAGGTGGAAGAGGAAGGAAATGCGACTTAAAAAAAAAGAAGAAGAAGAAGAAGAAGAAGAAGAAGAAGAAGAAGAAGAAGAAGAAGAAGAAGAAGAAGAGGAAAAGGAGAAGGTGGAAAACAGGAGAGAGAGAGAGAGAGAGAGAGAGAGAGAGAGAGAGAGAGAGAGAGAGAGAGAGAGAGAGAGAGAGAGCCGTTGGAGAAGGAAACAGTCGAGTGAGCTAACCTGACAACACCTGAACAGAGAGCTGGTTCCCGCGGTGCTACAGAAAAGCACACACACACACACACACACACACACACACACACACACACACACACACACACAGTCTCTCTCTCTCTCTCTCTCTCTCTCTCTCTCTCTCTCTCTCAAGGTGTGCTAATCAACATATACGTTTCGCAAAGTAGCAAATCCAATACATTCACGGAAAAAATAACCACAATACAAATCTATAGCAAACTAAACATTTAAACTCACAAAATTACTTCAGAAAATAAATAAAAATAACAAAGATAACAAAGAATCTATTTTAAATCTACTCCAGGATAAAAATTCTTGTAAACACATCATCACCATCACCACCACCACCACCACCACTCCCTCAGTCCTAGCAGCGCCTTACAGCTGAGCGGCGAGACGACAGGAGAGAAAGAACAGGACGCAGCGCCGGTCGGGGAGGAGAGACGAGAGGAGAGAGGAGAGAGGAAAGCGCGGCACAAAAGTACATAAAGAGTTAAGTATTGGTGTGCCTGCAGCTTTCCTCTGCTCTCGAAAGATGCGCCTTTTCTCTCCGACTCGAGACCCTGGGAGGAGGAGGAGGAGGAGGAGGAGGAGGAGGAGGAGGAGGAGGAGGAGGAGGAGGAGGAGGAGGAGGAGGAGGTGTATTAGGGTGTTCTAGGGGCCAGGGTGAGGTGGGGGGGGTGAGGTTCCTCGCTGCAAAATGCTTTGTCATTACTGAGAACGAGACGGGAATTCGTAAGGGAAAATAAAGGTTCAAATTACAGAAAGGAAAAAAATCTGGTCAGTACCTACACTCCCCTCCTTCCTTCCTTCCTTCTTTCCTTCCTTCCTTCCTTCCCTCCCTCCCTCCCTCTTGCTCTACCCTCTCTCTCTCTCTCTCTCTCTCTCTCTCTCTGCATCCCTCCCTCCCTCCCTTCTCTCTCACTCTCCGGCCTTCCTTTCCTCTTTTTACTGGTCTCCTCGTCCTCCTCCTCCTCCTGCTTGCACTAACACCTGCATCCCTTACCCCACCTTTCTTTTTCCTCCGTCCCTCCCTCTGTCCCTCCCTCCCTTGCCTTGGCCGGCCCTCCCTCGGTACCTTCCCTCCCCTTGCCGACGTCAATCTGGCTGCATCACCAAACTGCATTGCCTGATCCCCGCCCGGCTGCTCCTACGCGCGTCACTTGCCGGGAAATGCAAAGTTTGGCTACTCAACAAGAGGTTCCTTATACCTACGTAGTCTTCGCTTTCCAGTCTTTTTTTAAGCGTGAGTCTCTGATTTCTATATGTTGGTGGTAAGATTTCGACTTTTCATATTCATTTTGAGGAATGTTATATCACTAGGTGCCGTCATTAATGTTCTGTTCTGTGAGGATGTGTATCTGTAAGGTGTTTTAAGAGTTGCTAGATATGAAATTGACTTGGTTCTCCCCTCCTCTCCCTCTTCACATGGTCATGTATACTTATCAGGTGTTTTATGAGTTTATGTATGTATAGTGTTCGGTCAAAACTACATTAAAAGTTAACATATTCTCCTCTGATTTATGAGTTCCTAGTTATACAACTGACGTGTTTCTCCCCTCCTCTTCCTCTTTCCATCATTATGTGCACTTATCAGGTGTTTTATGAGTGTATGCATGTACTTAAGTGTTCGGTTAAAACTAGATAGAGAGTTAACATATTCTCCTCTTCCTCTTCCACCTTCTCCTCCTCCGCACATACGCACACACACACAATCAAACGGGCGGAATGGTGGAGCATAATGCTTGTATTTGCAGACCAATTTATGAGACGTTCACCCCAACGGCTTCGGCAGCGGTAGGGAAGCAGCGGAGGACAAAAAAACTAATCTATCTGCCCCTCGCCGCTGTCCCTCCCTCCCTGCAAGGCGCCAGCTTATTTATCCGGCCAGTGCAGCAAGCCAGTCCTCGATGATTAAACCTCCTCCTCCTCCTCCTCCTCCTCCTCCTCCTCCTCCTACTGCTGCTGCTGTTCTTCCTGTTCCTTCTCCTGCTGGCACTTGTGTGTGTGTGTGTGTGTGTGTGTGTGTGTGTGTGTGTGTGTGTGTGTGTGTGTGTGTGTGTGTGTGTGTGTGTGTGTGTGTGTGTGTTTTGTCAAAACACACACACATCTATTTATCTATGTGTGTGTAAGTGGCTCTGCATTTCCAAGTGTCCACCTCTCTCTCTCTCTCTCTCTCTCTCTCTCTCTCTCTCTCTCTCTCTCTCTCTCACACACACACACACACACACACACACACACACACACACACACACACACACACACACACACTGATCCCCACACCTGTATACCTCTTCTCCTCTCCCTTCTACACATACACAAACATATACTTCTTTCCTCATTTTATTTACCAATTTTATCACCTTATTACCATTATTATTATTATTATTATTATTATCATTATTCATCATTATTATTATTATTATTATTATTATTATTATTATTATTATTATTATCACTACCACCGTTATTCTCACTATCATCGTTATTATTGTTCGTGGCCTCTTGCTGACCGGAAACCACACTAAAGCCAGCACAGTGTAATGGATAAGATGAAAGTGGGCTGCAGGAGGAGGAGGAGGAGGAGGAGGAGGAGGAGGAGGAGGAGGAGGAGGAGGAGGAGGAGGAGAAATAGATCCCAGTCACCACCACCACCACTAACAACACCACCAACACCACCACCACCACCACCACCACCACCATCACCACCACCACCACACAATAGGTCACGTTTTGCCAATGCACCACGCACCACAACACCCTCACCAGCACAGCACCAATACAGAGGCACCAGTGTAGTCAAATTGAACAGGTGCATTGTATCGTCTCGAAAGGGCCAACGAGTCTACTGTTTGCTCTTCCTTTGTGTTCATTTACGCCTCTTTTTAGCAAGACTGAAGTTCGGGTTGATATGTTTTTGTTTAGAATTTAGATCCTATTTAGTAATACTGTCAAAGTAAGGTAAGGTAAGGTATGGTAAAGTAAGGTATGGTATTGTAAGGTAAGGTAAGGTATGGTATTGTAAGGTATGGTATTGTAAGGTATGGTATTGTAAGATAAGGTAAGGTATGGTATTGTAAGGTATGGTATTGTAAGATAAGGTAAGGTAAGTAAGGTAAAATAAGGTGATGGAAGGTAAGGTAATATTAGACAAGGTAAGATGAGACTAGACAGCGTAAGGTAAGGTAGAAA